>NC_134116.1:22446974-22750005 GCF_040939455.1 Microcebus murinus | reverse complement strand
TTGGTAAAGCTACTCAATATACTAATTCCATTTACTTAAATGTGACAGCTACTAGATTTTCCAGCAGTACTGCAATTTTGGACCTATTAATGCTTCAGAACTTTACTTGCCTTAAGTTGGCAGGTGCTTGTGTATGCTGGTGCAGGCTGATTAACTATTGCTTTTACAGTTGTCTCTTTTACTTTGAACTATCTACCACGCCTGCTTTATTTCTAAAGGAGGGAGACCCATGGGCTTCCATGGCTCTTAATACAGCACAACTGCCCCTGAAAAAATGTTAACAGATTGTGACACATACTAAGATAACATATTGCAACATAGTTATATGGGGTGATTGGTAGCAAGGCAGTATTTCATATGCTAATTTTAAGTTCTCCAATGGTGTTGGGCTCATTGCCCAGCTATGTGTTAAAAAGAATAATTACATATAAAAGGGTGTGTTTTCAGGCAGCTTTTAATGGTGGGCTCACTCCAAAAGTGAGAAAGAAGACAGGAAGTACAGTTAATTTTTTATATAGACTTCTTTTTTCATTTTCTCTTTGTTATTCTGTTCTAGACATCTGTGGAAAGAATAGGTTTTAAGTCACCTTTACCCTTAACATTTCTTTTAAAATAAGTACCAATTACTTTCTCTTGTCCTGTTTCATTTTATCACAAATTTATATTTTAGGAAACAGTTACAACAGACTTATAAAGAACCAAAATGGTTGCTGGGTATCTTCAGTAGAAAATTAAGCAGTTTCTAGACACATCCTTCTGGGTTATCTGATTGTATGAGATCTGTGCTCCTGTCATTTTCTTTGGGCTATTTTGCAACTCTGTAGATTGTGGGTAACTGATAGCAATGCAAATGACTTTTGTCCATAGACATACAAATTACTTTTGCCCCATGGAAAAACAATTGATTTTCAGTTTCCAATCTCACCTATCCCTATTCCTGGAATAAGCTAGTTTTATGTTTAGTTGTAATTTATTTCAGCATTAAGTTTTACAAATATCTATAGGTGGTTATTTGAATCACCCTTGAACTAGCTGTAGCATCTTACTGGTACTCCCATTAATTAGTTAAATAATATCTTTGAGAAATGTTTATCTCACATGTGCATGAATCAGATTATACACTCTTTTAAATATTATTTTTTAAAACTATTCCTTTTGTGGCAGAAATTTTGAATATGTGTTTTATTGTACATTTATTGTACTCTGGTTATGCTAAATAAATCCTGGGAATCTAGCTTTCAAAAAGACCATGCTCCAGAGGAGATGAATGCTAAGTCATCAAAAGAAAACCTGTGGATATAGACGGTGTGAGTAAACTCATCTCTTACCTATCCTTTCCCTCTGTTCTGCAAATAGGCTAAAACCTGGAGGTGCTTCTTGGCTATAAAACTTAAATTTATCTGATTTGAGGCAAGTCTGTTCTTGGCGATGAGAAGAGGTAGAATCCAGTGAATATCAGTTTAGGAAGAGAGGATCTAGTGGTTCATGTCTAAATTGCCACATGGAAGCACATTCCAGTGTTTTTGTTTAGAATCTGAGAGAGATAAAGTAGAGGGAGGAGGAAAAAACAAGGGGTTTGATCTCAAGAAAGTTTATTTCTCCAATATCATCTATGACTTTAGATCAAAATAGAAGGGGAAAAAATATACGCATATAAAATATCATTGTACATCACTCATAAGTTATGCACTTTCCTATTTGTGATTATATTTCACAAGGCTGTGATTGGGGTATTTTGTCATGCCTGATTTTATATGTCATGTATTTACTAAGTTGAAAGAGAAAAATTCAAAAGTATGCCTTTACAACTGGGCTCAGTGGCTAACACCCATAATCATAGCACTTTGGGAGGCCAATGCAGGAGGATCTCTTGAGGCCAGGAGTTTGAGACCAGCCTGAGAAAGAGCGAGAATTTGTCTCTACAAAAAATAGAAAAATTAGCCAGGCATGATGGATAGCATGTGCCTATAGTCCCAGCTACTCGGGAGGCAGAAGCAGGAGGATGGCTTGATCCCAGGAGTTTGAGGTTGCAGTGAGCTATGATGAGTCTACTGCACTCTAGCCCGGTTGACAAAGTGAGACTCTGTCCCTGCCTCAAAAAGAGAAACAAAAAGTCTATCTTTATGATTCCAGACCCAAAAGCCTTGATGCTGATTTGTTAACTTTTCCTTTTTTTTTTTTTTTGGATTGTTTTTTATTGTTCCTTTTTGTTTCCTTTAAGAATTAACTTCTGAAGGCTTTCTACTTTTGCCTTATTTTGAATAGCTTTTTTGAAAATCTATATGAGGATCTATGTCTCCTCAGAGACCAGGTGCACTGCAGAATTTGAGGGGGTGGGAGGAGAGTGTAGGGTACAGACTGGTTTGAATCTAGAATAAGCCTGTGGCAACCTGGGAAAAAAAAGAAAACAATGTGGGAACCTGAGAGCTAAAGAGAGGTCCTTCAGTTAAACTTCAGTGGGGAGAGAGGGAAAAAAATCACATATAACAGAGCACTCATATGTATTTGCAAACAAAGTGCATTTGAATTTTGGGCCCACTGCTGAGGAACTTTGTGACCTGGAACCTTATCTTTTTCATCTAGTAAAAATTAAAAATACTCAACTCTTTCAGGCAAGGAGGGACTGAAATGCCAATGAAAGCACTAAATGGTAACTTTGCGAGGTTTTACCTTGTCCAGACCTAGAATCTTCACCCACCCCTTTAATCACAAATCACTAGAAATACACATGCAACCAAAGAAACACAATAGTGTGCTTCTTAAGTGAAGGCAACTTCAAGAAGGAGTGAATTGTGGCAGCAAGTTACTTCATCTCTACAGAGGAGTAAATAGCTACAATAAAATGTACCTTGGTGCATAGCTTGAGGATTAAGTGAGTGGTGTTTGCAAAGTGAAGCAGAGACCTTGTGTGTGTTATTTCATTTGACTGCCACAGTCCTGTTGTCAACCTCTCCCCACAGGATATGGTCTTGGACAAGTTTACTTTGGTCTACCCTCTAATATGGAGGAGATCCATGCTTACCACTCTCGTGCTTGTACACACTCTTTAATCAAGTTACTTAAACAGCTAAGTGTTATTCTTAGGTTTTGAGACACTGTTTTCAACATTGAGCCTTCTACACCCAAAGGTTATTTTAGAGAAAGATCCATCACGTTTGAAACGTTATGTTTGAAGCTGGAAGACAGAATGAGCTCAGCTATGGATTCCATGACATGAAGGTGGACCAGTGCTATTACAGCCTTTCAGACACCAAAGCCTGTGTCTTTAATTTCTTCTCACAGTATGAATTTACAAAAGCCAGCACTGAATACACTGAATATGTGTATGCACCTCACCATGTGCTGGTACAAATTTAGTTATAATAATTCTGTAAGACCTAATTTTGTAGAAGATCTTCTTCAGAAGGAACTAAAAATGAGTAATTAAAGGTCATTTTTTTTTTTTTTTTTTTTGGTTGTAAATGTTCAATACCCTACTTGGTAGTAAATTCTATATTTGGTTCTTGGCTCAAACTGAAGCTCTAACCTCCTAGCAAGATTTGTTTAGGGCTGAATCCTATGGAAGGGGCAAGCATGGCTGCCTTCCACAACTCCTTGTACATACAATGTCTGTCCCCTATGACAGGGCAATCATGAAAAGCAAAATTAATTTGGAGGGAGAAGAAGAGAGAATTTATTGTGAATCCCAAGAGGAAGCATGGTTCCAAACTTGTAAATTACGGCCATTTGCACAGAGAAGTGAGGAACAAACCCTTGCCATTCCATTTGCTTTCCACTGTGCATTGGGCAAAGTGTCAGGAATATGCTCCCCAAGATGTAACTAAAGGTTCTTCTTTCAAAATGTGCTATCAAGAAAACAATTGTCTAGGAGCACGTGTTTGGAAAAGCGAATGAACCTGAGTGTCAGCAAAATAGAATAGTTTCTAGGAGTTTATCTGGAAACTGTCAGATATTCTTCTAATAGGTTTATACAGGTTCACTCACCTCTGACTCCCTGCCTCATTTCTGGGGATCTCCCCAGGAGATTGGGAGTGTTATGCAGTCCAGCAGAATGGACTCTCATGGGCACTTTAAGGGAGAAACTAAACTAATTTTTGGTCTATTCAGGAGGCATTCTTTTTCTACACCTACCTCAAAGTACTCAACAGAAGGAGGCCTGTGAGGATGGTTAAGCTTGAGGTCAATCAATGGGATTTTCAAACTAGAATACAAGGCTGATTTTTCTGAGGTGATTAATTTTTTAGAAGTGCCAGAGGTATATCCCTATCACAATAGGCACTCAATACATGACTGAAAGGATAAGCAAATGAATATAGAGGCATTGCGAATCAATGAATGAGTAAACAACCAATGGTTTCAGTGCAATGGCTCATACCCCACTCACACAAGACCATTACATATTTGATTTGAATATCTTATGTTTATAAGGAGAATGCAAAACATTGTAGGATCCTAGAGTTAGAAAGATTAAGTTTGTTTAGTCTAACTCTCTTGCAAGCCAGATGTCTCTCCTAGAACACTGTAACCTTGACAATTATTAGGTAGTTACCAAGGATATATGATATCCTAACATGAATGAAACCTTCCTGCAAAATGAAGATACCCTGACCCCAACCCTTAACCCTAATTGTAACCCTGACCCTGCACAACTTTTAAGTATCCTGTCCAATACTGATAAGTAAAAATTCTACTCATAATGAAATGATTCTAGAACCTAACTCCATTTAAATATCAAAAATGTGACTAACATGGAAATCATGAAAAAAATGTATTTGTTTTATTGGGGGGATTTTATTATTATTATTATTATTTTTTTTTTTGAGACAGAGTCTCGCTTTGTTGCCCAGGCTAGAGTGAGTGCCGTGGCGTCAGCCTAGCTCACAGCAACCTCAAACTCCTGGGCTCAAGCGATCCTTCTGCCTCAGCCTCCCGAGTAGCTGGGACTACAGGCATGCGCCACCATGCCCGGCTAATTTTTTATATATATATCAGTTGGCCAATTAATTTCTTTGTATTTATAGTAGAGACGGGGTCTCGCTCTTGCTCAGGCTGGTTTTGAACTCCTGACCTTGAGCAATCTGCCCGCCTCAGCCTCCCAAGAGCTAGGATTACAGGCGTGAGCCACCGCGCCCGGCTATATTGGGGGGATTTTAACCAAGAGTTATTCTCTCTTTTTTTTTTTTCCAGAAAATTTTATCACTAAGACTTAAGCCATTTGGGATACATGAAGCACCGGTGCAATATACCTCTGTTAATCAGTGTAGCTGTTGTGTTGGGGGTGTTGGTACATCCATGTTAAACATCTGACTACTTCTTTTGCCTCAAATTTATCTATGGACCAAGCATTTATTTATTAATGGGAATATTATTTGTAATGCCATACTTTTAAAATTTCTCCTTTGGATTACAGTTGAAGAATTGTATTCATTTAAAAACTGTGTATCGGTAGTTGTATTATCAATAGATTAAAGAATCATAAGTGGAGAGTTCAAATTAATTGTTTCAAAAATGTAGCTTGATCTCCAATAGGTTTGAAAATCACTACAGTCTTTGTCTTTGTATGGCACAGCTACTGAGGCTGTCACCAGCATTGTTGCCTTTCCCTGTTTATGCCAGGATTCAACAGTGTCTCTTGAAGTAGTTGCTTCTAAGTGAACCTAATATACTTTGTATTCTGCTTAACACAAAGTCCATTACTTGCATTGTTGTATTGACTTATTTTTATTCATTTACTTGCTGAACCAAAATGTACTGACTGCCATTATGGGTCAGGTCCTGAGCTAAGCATTGCAGGTGCGATTGATGAACAAAGTAGGGTTCCAGCCCTCAAGCAGACTTAGTTCCTATGAGAGACATGGATGGACAGACTGGCCATTGCAGTGCAATCATGTGTGAAATGCACGTCCATGTGCAGAGGTAATGGGAAAGCAGGAAGAGGAGCAACACCCCACCTAGACTCAAGATCTTGGAGACTCAGGGAAGGCTCAAAAGAAGTGATGTTTTAGCTAAGACTTGATGGATGGAAAGGAATGGAAGGGAAAAAAAGAGGTGCAAAAGAGAAGATCATAGCTTTCCAAGTTGAAAGAATAGCACTATCAAGGTCCAGAGTACAATTGAGTGTGATGTGTTTGCACTACCAGTAATTCTGTTCGGCACAGAACTTAAGAAAGAGTATGGCAGAAGATGAATAGAAGTATAGGATTTTTCATAAATAACCGCAAGTCAGTGCATTAGAATGAGCTCTATAATAGATGGCACAGACCAAAAGTAATTCAGTTATGTGGGACATGTAGATTAACCTCAACTAAGATGATCAGTGTAAGTTTCTTTGAAGAGAAATTATTTACACTTGGGGGATTTTTTACTCGAGGAATTGTGCAGGGGCTCTGAGCCGGAAAATTCTGTAACTCAGATCACAGAAGTTATGCATATATTATAAATTGGGCTAAGCTGGACCATTATCTTCCTTGTGTGCTATTGTCTACACATATTCTTATATGTTTTCTTTTCCCCTAATGTGGTAATATTTGATATAGGGAGTATAACAACTGAGTATGTAACTTGGAATGGCAAATAACCAGGAGGAGATGCATTAACATAGGCTGAAGTTAACTTTTCTGAAGCAGTATCTGTCCCTGGGAGATTGAATATCATGCCTGTCTAGCCTTTGCATCAAAATGAGGTCTTGGTTCAAGACCCTTTTCCATTAATGTCTTACTTTGAGAGAGCCAGTCTTATAAATTAAGTACATTCTTAGGTTAAATGATATTGACTTAATCAGTTACTTTGCATATTTGGGTATAAATACTGGGTAAAAGCAGGGATACATGTGGTTTTCAGCAGCATTGTAGTATATACATAACTGTCTATTATACCTCCTTTGAGGACAATCTTAAGAAATCTATCCCAAAGAAAAAGCTGAACATTATAAAGATGAAAGAAAAGCTATGATTATTTGTAGTATCCCCATAATATTGAGTCTTTATTCCTATTGAATTTTTTAATTTAAAGAAAAAAACAAAAGTATTTCATTTTTAAATCCATTTAGAGATTTGTTTTTGTTTATTGTGTATATTTAAGGTATGTGACATGTTTTGACATACATATACAAAGAGAAATAATTAGTATAGCCAAGCAAATTAAAATATCCATCACCTTACATAGAGACCTTTTGTGTGTTTGTTGAGGCAGGGTAAGAACACGGAAAATCTGTCTCAGCAGATTTCCAGCATACAGTACAATAGTATTAACTATAGTTCCTATGTTTAAGAACTTTCTGTTCAATGTAAAGATATTATTCAATCTTCTTCTTTATGCAGTGTGTCTTTAAAATTTAATTTGGCCTTTCACTTCTCTTTTAAATGTATGCAACATGTGCTTTAATTTCATGAGTCTTTGTTCCCGTCTCTTTGGAGGTTCTCTACTCCTCTTGGTTGAGCTTTAATCACACAAATTGTTTAATGATAATGCTTGACTATACTGCTGTCACCTGAACACTGACATTTTAAAGCCCCAGGTTGGCTGCTAGAATTTATTATGGCATTTGGAGTGGTATCATTTTAAACTCTAGGTCCCTATACACAAATTTTAGAAAGAGACCTCTTGCCCTTTATTAATTGTAGAAGTGATAGCAGAGGAGAGAGCTCTCTCGTTTTTGGAGGCCTCCCATTCCTCACCTGTGAAATAGAGACTGAGTGATATTTACCTGTGGGCATCCATCTTAAATGATTAGTGGGAATTAAAGTAATTATGATAAATTAATGGCTCTATGAGTTGTAAAAGGTTGGATATTATGGGGTTTCATTGTCATGGAGGCAGATAATTAAAGAAATATACATTTATAGACTGTACCATATATCTTGTAACATTTCTAGATAGTTTGCCTTTTATTACTTTATGTTATACGATCAGTGTTGTAGTCATGCTTTTACAGATGCCTACTAAAATTGCCATATTTTATGGGGAATAAAGATAATTTTTCATAAAGTCTTACATGCAGTTCAATCTGATTAGGTTTTTAATCACTCTCACCTAGACCTGGCCCCTTTACTGAATTGGTCTAAACTAGTTTACAGCTATTGGGTCCTGAACAGTAAATCCTAACATTCTCAAGTGAGCTATCATATGATTTAGTAAGAATGCTGATCTGTTGCTATCAGGGTCAAAAACAAGCACTTTGTAAATTGGTTTATTGTATATCACAACAGGATCACCAAATTCAATTGTAAAAATAGCTAACTTAGAGTAAGCAAAGACAGGTGTAGGATTACAGCTGCAATAAACTTGAAATTGATCATCTGTGGGTGAATTTGTAGGAGGCAGTGGTTTGATTTAGGCAATGTGGGTCACAGAAAGTGAAAGACATAAGTCAGCATCTCTGGTCAGTTGAGTTGCAGAAGGTCAACAGGAGCTGGTGAATTTCTGTTTGCCAGGCTTTGGCAAGCAGTGTTGCAATAGCTTAACTAGATCTAACCAAACCCACCCATAAAGATGACCCATGGGAAAAGGAAAAGATATTCAGATAAGATACCATTCCATCTATAGGATTAAAAACATCTTTGGACATTTGAATATGAAGTTTTTGGCAATTCCTATGTCAAATGAGTTGTGAGCATGTCTGAAATTTGTGATATATTTATTAATGCTACTTAAATTTTGCTGTTTGGGGTTAGCAATTAGCCTCCCTTTTGGGTACCAGGACAATATGTTTATGAAAGACGAGTGGTAAATAAACCTGCAAAGTATTTTGTAGGAAGCATAGTAAAGACGTAGCTATACTTAAGACTTCCAGGAAGATATCTTGATATCACTGAAGAAGAAAACATGCATAAAATCAGCCAAACCTATCTAGTATTGGCCCTTTATGGGTTCACAGTTATGCATTAGTAAGTGGGCTCTTTGTCCTTTTTGTCACTGTTTACACAAAATATCAAACTTTGGCTTCCAAGCTATTTGCCTACAACCTGCCATAAGAAACCCATTGTGTATTGTAACCCAATGTACATATAATATATACAACTGTAGCAAAACATTTACAGGAAATATCCTAATTTCATATAATGAGCTCTGAGCTACCCTATTGTGTTCAAACTTGAATGCTGGAGGTCACCTTCTACACATTTTCAGGTCCTGGAGTTTAAAAGACACTTGAGCCAGGGCAAAGTGAAACAGGTGAAATCTCCATGTGGGTGTTCACACCTGGTACTGAAACTTAAAGTGGTAAGCAATGCCACTACTATTTGCCAAGAAATCAAGTAGGCAGAGTTCCAAAGAGCCCTTGTAATTAACACTGACCTTCTAATGGGCATCACAGGCATCAGAGTCTGGAAGGTGTGTGGAAGTCCAGAATTATTTGGTGGTATAGAACTTGTGCTAATCTATAGGATGCAGCTCAACACATAGCTGCATCTTTCCATGCCAGGCTTGTAACTTCTTAAGCATAGAGTCTCTTCTTACTCCTTAGCATCAAGTATAGTACCAAACCCATTGCTTGTGTGTTATTGAGTAGTAATCGAATGAGTGAATGAATGAATAAATGAATGAAGAAAGCGAGAAGAATCAGATGCATTCAATTTAACATTTATCACGGAACCTCAGCCAAGACCTATGCTGAAGCCATGAGCACTATGAAGGCAAATGCGACAGAGCTCATAATTACTGGTTTGGGGTATAATAGCAGTGGGCATGAGCAGATGGCTGTGGAATATTCAACCTTATGCCTGTCATAACAGTAGCATAGAGTGACAACTTCTCACTCGTCTGTGGCTCTGGGTCCCAGAATAGAAGCAACAGTCTGGGAATGAAAATTGCAAAACCTGGGCTAGTCACCTTGGTTCGCCTTGCTGTGATGATAACCCTTCTTGTGACAGGTGGTGAAATTTAAGCACACAGTAGAGCCACGGTCCCCACTCTCCAGCATTTCTAAAACAACTACCCTATTCTACTCCTTATCTCTCTTTGGAGAATTCTTTACTGCACTCTGGCAGTCAGAAATTACTATGAGGAACTGATTTCCTCTAAATCAAACAGGTGTTTGACACATAGATCTCTATGTGGGTAGTGGAAATAGCAGATTCTGGTGGACGAGGGACTTTTCTATTGGATTTCAGACTCAATTAAGTAAAAAAAAAAAGAGCCAATCAATGATTTACAATGGTTTTATTTCCATGTGGTGGTATCCTAGACCTGGTGCACAATGGCTTGTGAAAAATGATTGTGAAATTTTCAGGAATTTTGTGAAACTCTTACTAATCATAACCATTATTAAATTTTAAATTGTATAAATTTGCAATTAAATAAATTGCATTAAATCCAAATTAATAAATACCAAAACCTTATCACTTACTACTTTTTTTTATATCATTAGTCTCTTGATGTCTGTTATATCTGTATGGAGGAAATGCTATATAGAGGATGCTACTGCACCTCTTTCCACACATCAACATTCAGTAACATAATGTTGGTAACTAGAAATTAGCCATATTGGGAGTATTTATACCATGGAAATTGGTATAATTTGGAAATTATATTGGAAAGTGTATCCTTTTTAAATTAGGACTTCTCTTCAAAACTGGAGAGCTAGTTAAAGATTTCCCAACACATCATTGACTTCATTTTTAATATCTCAAATACTGAGACTGATAGACACTGAGAGGGTAATAAAAATAATAAGCAACAGTCCTAAACTCTGGGTTAAACAGATAATTACAGACAATTGTGATGAGTGTCCTTCTAGATCTACTTGGGTACAACAGAGCTAGTTAGTGCAGATGTTTCCAAACATTCTGTTTATGGAGCAATAACTGTCGATATCAGTCAAGGTTATTCAGAGAAACAGAACCCATTGTATATAAAAAAAAATTTATTTACATTGAAATTTGTATATACAAGAGAGAGAAAGAAAGGTTTGTTTCAGGGAATTGGCTCATGTGATGTGAGACTGTGAGGCTGGCAAGGTTGAAATCTGCAGGGCAGACTGGCAGCCTGAAAATTTAGGCAATTGATGCTACAATCTTGAAAACGAAATTCTTCTTCCTGAGGATACCTCAGGTTTTGCTTATAAGGTCTTTCAACTGCTCGGGTAAAGCCTACTCACATTTTGAGGGTAATCTCCTTTACTTAAAATCAACTGATAGTGTATGTAAACCACATCTACAAAATACTTTCATAGCTGATTAGTGTTTGATTAAATCACTGGGTGCTATAACTTAGCCACATTGACACAAATCTATTAGAATGTCTTAACAATTTTTTCCATGATAAGCGAGACAAGAAGTGCTAACCATTTCATTTATTGTTAATTTCAAATAATTCACTATTTGTATCCTAAAGAACTTCATAACCATTTTAAACATAATACATATACATTGTAAGAAAAATGTCTTTAATTCTTACATAGTCACAAGTATTTACTGATGGGTAGAACACAACTTCTCAAACCCTGGAATCAGTTTGGACACCACCACTGCCATTTTGCTCCACAGTGATTTTTTACATGCTTCTAGTGAATTGGAATTAAGGAAAAACCTTGCTTTACAAGATTATGGTGCCATTGAAAGGATATATAGTACAATTCAATGTTGAAACTATGTACTACCTTCAACAACTATTCTGTGCAGTTGACTACAGATGTTCAATTTCCCTTGAAAATTTAAAATAGCCCATAGTGCCCCCCAAAAAGTTTACTGCTGTGCCTATGTGAGCCTTGTTCCAGGTTAGAGTGGTTAAAAGGATGGGTCATTGCAGACTTTGGATCATGGAATCACATTGCTATTAAGATGTGTTATTGTCCCTATAATGTATAACCACAATTTTTCTGGACTGTTTCCTTTTACAGAATAAGAAAAGTTGTAGCAATTCAAATTGCTGAGATCTTCTGAGATCTTCCTATTCATTATTTCTAAAAAGAAATGCTGGGAAATAATTGTGTGTGTGTGTGTGTGTGTGTGTGTAGCTATGCATACAAATTCCTGATTACCTTTTGTGTTATGGCAGTGCTTTTAAATGTCTAAAAGTTTTCCTTCTATAAATTAAATTAGTTATGCACATTTAGGGAAACCCCTTCTATTTAAAAATGATCTAAGTAGTTACAAGGTTAGTGATTTTATAACATACCAGGGCCAAGGTTAGAGGAAAAGTAAAGATAGCTTTTCTCACTCCAGATGATTTTTCCCTTCAGGCACTGCCCACTCCCCACTTCTATACACTTAATCACTTGTTCATTCCAGTCACACCTTCTTCAGTTCTCATCCCCATCCCCAGTCAGTTCTGTGAAATAGGAAAATCCACCAAATGGTAAGGAAACACTGGTAGAAGAACTATGGATGTTCCGCTGTATCATCTAGAATAGCATGTTTCAAATTCTGTCTGCACAACTGTTGGCACTGACTCCAACAATTAACTTATTGGTTCCATTTAAAGAGGTTATTTTTGCAACATGCAGAGTGAAAATTTTAGAACTACAAGAATTAGCCTTTAAAGTCTTTATCAGAAAACTGACATCATGAAAGGATGACAATAATATAGGTTGTTCGAATGATAAGATTCCCTGGAGTAGAATGTTAATTGAATTTCCTAAAACTTGTGCAAAAGTTTGAACATTTCTGATTATGGTGCTGAACAACTTCACTAAACAAGAGCAGCCCTTAAAGAGATGAAAGGATCATTTATTAGAACTCTTTACACTGAAACATGTTGAAAAAGTGCTTATTTGCAGGTTTGGGGAATTTGAACTTTAAGGAAATGAACTGGAACATAAATTTTTTAAAATGCTGTTTCCCTATGTTCTGCCGCTCTTGATTAGCTTGTATAGGAACTTTATGAGACTAAAAACAGTCTAGGTCTATTAACTGCAATTTACATTTTCTTAGCTATCAGAAATTCTCCCTAAAAGTTAACTTGTTCTAGAACATTTTACTTCTCTACACCTGTTTCCTTAGATTCTTTGTTCCAGTCAGCTTCCTAGGCACAGATGAACAAGCTCTGAGTGGTTATTTGAGGAGGCATATCAAATGATGGGAGATGCAGTAGCTTACTATTAGACATGCTAATTAACTGTGGGGATTTCAGTAGCCGGAGGATGAGAGAACTTTGACAAAGACCGCTCACTCTGAAGAGAGCTAAGTCTGAAATAAATATTGCACTCTGATCAAATGCAATATTTGGAAGTTTTGAAATTGAAGCTGTTTTGTGAGGTCTCTTCTTTCCATGTTTTACTTTTTGATTTTCTACCTACCTCCTAGGGCCGGCAAAGGTAGTAATTTCCCTCTCCCTGCTAAAGCTGTGTAAAAGCCAACAGTGTGAATGGCCATAGACTGTGAAATGTGACTCATTCCGGGTACTTCATTTCTGTTGTTTGTTTGTTTGGGATGTGCAACTCAAGGTCCTTGAGTGTCACCTGAGGGGACAGAGAGCCTGTGACAGCAAACCTGCAGAGGCTGGCTTGTACAGCTAACGAGGTCCTCCTGCCACCTGCTCTTTCCCACCATGCCACTCACCAAGTCCATTCCTGGAGGTTTTCAGACCCAGGGTCATCCCTCGAGGGGGTGGGATCTGGCAGAATCCCATTTCGGCTGTCACCTCAGCATCTTGGAGGGAGAATGAACACCTACCTGGGAAGGCATTTTCGAAAACACATTGTAGAGAGCAACATGTAGTTGAAAGAGGCATGTAGAGAGAGGAACTGCCCCATCTCTTCTTTCTTGGGAAACAGATGAGAAATTTATGACCTGATTATGTGTCCCTGTGCTTATCCTGCAACTTCCTGGTAGAATCCCCTTTTTTCACATCTCCAGTTTCTCTTATGTACTGTAGAGCATATGAGGAGCTCTGTAAAAATGCAGAGACACTTACTTACTTACTCCAAGGCTCACACAGTGATCTTCCAACATCAGGATTCTTCCAAGTTCTGGGGATGTCAGGGAGCAGAGTTCTTCCAGGGTGCTGTGGGAACCCAAAACTAGTATTTTGGGTCAAGGAATTAAGTTGCTAGGCTTGCACAATTCTCAGGCTTCATTCATGCAGTGGGAGGAGAGACTGTAAATCTTTTTTGGCCAACCCCATTTAAAAAAATTTTTTTTTGTTGCTGTGGTAAAGTATACTATTTTTGCCATTTTACAGTGTATAGTTTAATGGCATCAAGTTTATTCATATTGTATAATCATCACCATTATCTGTCTCTAGAACTTTTTCATTTTTCCAAACTTAAATTCCATAATCATTAAACAATAACTCCTCATTTCCCCTCCCCCCACCATTCTACTTTTTGTTCCCATGAATTTGACTACTCTAGGTATCTCACATAAGTGGAATCTTATATGTTTGTAGTGTTTGTTTTTTTGTGACTGGCTTATTTTGCTTAGCATAATGTCCACGCTGTAACATGTGTCAGTATTTCCTTGTTTTATTAGGCTGAATAATATTCTCTTTTATGTATATAGCACAATTTGCTTATCCATTCACCTATGGATAGATATTTTGATTATTTTTATCTTCTTGGTATTGTGAATAATGCTGCCAATTCCACATTTTGAACAGCACTCATTTCATCTATGAGCATTTATTTCTAACCTTTCTTACGGTAATGAAAAATCCTGGCATTGATTTAGATGATAATGTTTCAATGCTTACTGTAGACACCCCAAGATTATAGGTTCCTCTTTGGGGTACTCCAGATATTAACTGCCCCTAAAGGTGTAGATTAAAGTTTATACACACACACATGCATCCCAGTGTTTATGCTGAACCCTTTTCAAGTAAATAACTCAAGGCAATATTACACAATTAGGTATCAACATTTTCATTTTATCAATTTGTCATTTTTTTCCTAAACATATCCAACATATTCCACACAAGGAGTAACTGCTTAACTAACAGGCTTTTCTGAATGAGTGATAATAATGAATCACACCTACCCAGACTTAGTGATGTGAAAATTTGCTCAAGATACCACCATGGCTTGCAACATCTATGTACCTTATCTTCCCAGAAAGTTTTCACACAAATTTGCCCTTACTATAGCTTAGAGGCATTAAGACCTATGATGTAACTATGAATTACTTGATCCTGCTAATTGCTTGATTTCTGCTTCTTTGCCATAATATGAAGAGGTTATATACCTTCAAATAAATAGATAATTCTTGTTAATTTAACATATATATCTGGGGAAATTTTGAAAATGGTGAAAACTCTCTTGGATCTACCACAATTAGTTTCTATGTATTCCCCAAAATTTTGGGAAGAATTAAGATAGCATCAATGTGCAATGAATTATTCTTTGTTGCCATCAAATAAATAGTTATTAATTTCAGTGATGATGAGATAGAAGTATATATTTTTGAAGAAATCTATTTATTTTTATCAAGTCATTTTCTATGTTTGAAAATGTAGAACTTTTGTTCTTTTGCTTATTTATTAGAATTTGTAATAGCAAAGGATAACATGTGTCATCATTTTCTCATAACTTAACACTTTTCAATCAGTACTTAGATATATTTCATATTTTAGTTTATAAAATTAAAATATCTACTTTAGTGAACATTTTCTAGCCATTGGACTATCCCTTTTCCCTGCATTATCCTCTAACCTGTTATCATTATTTCCATTTATATAGGTGAAAAATTGAGAGGTTAAGCAACTTTGCTCTAACATCACATAGCTACTGAGTGCTAAGATCAAATCACAATATGTCTGATTTTAATACCCATATTAAAATTTGCTACTGATATATCACATTAGAAAGATGAAATTAAAATAAAGAACTTAAAATAGCAAAGGTATGACTAATGTGTTATTTAAAAAATCTCAAATAATAAAGTAAAAAACAAACAATGATGATTTTAAAACGTGACTAGCACCTTCACTTCCTTCAAGTGAAGGAAGAGTAAGCGATGCTAATCTGCAGAATGGAAAGTTGTCTGTACTCTTTGGGCATGGGGCCACCTGCAGCTTAAGGAACACCCAGTCTCTGTGGAAATGTAATGAACCACTGGCCCTATCTGTATTTAGGTGAACAAAGCTGTAGTGAATGTAGATCTGGTTCACTGTTAAGCTCACAGGGTAATCCTGGTGTCTAAATACTTGTTTTCCTTCTAAGTAGTAGGTGGCTAGAAACTTCTGGGAAGGGCAAGACGCAGGTTCAAATCCAAATTCTTCTAGTTCTTCTTCTAATTCTTCAAATCTAAATTCTTCTAATCTCTAATTCTTCCATAGTAGCCTTATGCATTTGGAAAACAATAGTCCAAAGTCTACTTATGTAGTCATTGGAGGTCAAAAATCTCATACCAGTAGCTACAGTGAAGGGATATTTAATATTGACAACTTTGCAGAACATTCCTTTCGCTAACCTGTTATAAACCAATGTTTAAATCCCTCTACTCTGTTTTTTTGTTTCCCTGTGCTCCATTTCCTACCCTATTATACACAAATAACATTTCAAAGAAATCTCAAGATTTAGTATAATATGTCACAGCTGCATTGTGCTTCTGAATCATTCAGATTGAGCTTGTAACAAAAATCATGGGACTTTTGGTGAAAAACTAACCAGCAGAAAATACACATTTTATATCCTGAGGGAAATAGTCATATTTGGGATATCTGTGGAAGAAAATCCATGGATTTATATTCATGAAATTGGATCTGATGAGAAGCATTGTAATCTCTAATCACTTTAAGAAAATCTGTATTTTATGTCACATAAAATGTGAGACATAGAAAGTGGGACAACTGGAAACCAAAATTATTTCATATAGGCAGTGTGTGTGTGTGTGTGTGTGTGTGTGTGTGTGTGTGTGTGTGTGTGTGTAGGTGTAGGCTCATGGAGGCATAAGTAAGAGGCTGCCTTACTAATTTAATGCATTATTAGGTTGTTCATAAAAGTGGAAGGGTTCTTAAGAATTCAACTCATTTCTGCTCCTTTATATGGGTCCTTGGCAGGGAGAAAACTAGAGAGGTGAGGAGACAGAAAAGAGACAGGCAAGCATGGAGAGAGAAAGTGGCAGGATAGGGAAATAATTTAAATCAATGACATTGATTCATATGGTAGTTATGTGCCCTAGACCGTGGATACAACTAAGCTAGAATCAGCCAGTATTTTCTGCCTAAACTCTCTGAAGGTGATTGAAAATGAAAAGCATTATTCAAATAGCCAGGCAATGAAGTAGGGAGGTCTTCCACTATAATCCTAAGAAAGAAATGAAAGAATTAACTGAGAGCCACAGAAAAACATTAACCAAAGTAGAGTTAAAGGAACTGATAACGTCACCTACTATCTGGGTGATATTCACAAAACCCCCAGTACATAGTACGCAGCTGATGAATTTGGTATGTTTCCTTCAGGAAATATTTTCACTTTATGCACTGCCATTATCATCTATTTCTACATAAAATGCAACTCCACCACTGGATGTTCTATTTTTTAAATACCCATGGCTGTAAAAAAAGAAACATGATCAGAACTTTTATAATATATTTTTAATGAGGAAAATCATGAAAGACAATATAAAAGTCATTAGAACACTTAGAGATCTTGTTTGTGGAATTTTTATTTTGTCCGTATCAGTTGGGCTTGATATTTTATAAAAAAGAAAATTAGTGATTTGTGGACCATTTGCTTTTGAGAAAGTCACACTGATTCCTTTCCAGTGTCTCAAGTTCTAGTACCATGCTTCTCAGTGAGGTGTGGGTATCAGAATCACCTTGGGAAGAATTTTACAATTCACATTGTTTAAGGCCTCTCCTTTTTGGTATTGTCAAAACTCTAAAGTCAAAGATGATCAAAATCCTGCCTATAGTTGAACAAGTTTGGTTATATCACTCATTGCAGGATCAAAAATACACCATGGAGAACCACATCTCAGTAAGATGATCTTAGAAAAAATCTATTATAGGACATAGGATTGGGTTGGATGATTTGGGGGAGGGTACAAAATAATCAGGGGTTCACCCTAGATTGAAAGCTGTCATAAAGCAGGAGTAATTCTATAATTAGATAATTCGCTAATAAAGTATCTCCGTAAATCTTACCAACAAGATGGGAGAGGAGAATTCTGTAAATAGTACAAAAGTACCAGTCCATCATGTTGGCCAAGAGAGGTGGTGTTTGAATTTTTTTGGATGACATAGTGACCTTGTTTTCTGTACTTAGACAAAATCACGAAGTGGCCTTGTTTGGTCTCAGTTTTTCATGGTCTCAGAGTAATCTTGTTGTTATTCCGTGAGATTGTTTACATGGAACAGGAGAATGTGAATGCCAGGTGGGCTTCTGAATGTCAAGGGCAGCTTGTTTTTTCTTTCTTCATATCTACCCCCTGCCTTCTTCTCTAGCAAAACTATAGTGCTTATTACTTTTTGGTGATATGTTTCAAGTTTTCATTATAAAATATTTTAATGCTACAGAAAAAGGAAAGACAATATAATAAACATTACATATCCATCAAACAACTTAATAAATAAAAGATTATAGAAAAAGGTATTTGATCATGTCTCTCAAATGCCAGTCTCTCCTAGGAGGAAATTATTGACCTGAATTTGATGTTTACCATTCTTAAGATCGATGCATTTCCTTTCCTTTTTTTAAAAAAAATAAAATTTTATGATCTCCTTTTGTTCTAGGGATTATATACAATCTGACTTTAATACATACTTGTATTCATTTTTTTTATTCTGCTGGGTTTTTTTAAGTAGAAGCTTAAGCATCAAACTACACGAACAATCCTGAGACACCCCATATTTTGCACAAGGTCACAGGGCATACTTTTATAAGTGCTATTAAACATTGTAAATGAATTTAATCACAGCGTCAAGTACTTTGTTCATTTGGTTTTCGATGTCCTGCAGTGACTTTAATCGCAGGGGCAATTTGTTGGTTTTATTTAGCAAGACGTTGGGTGGATTTTCATTCTTCCCTCCACAGGCTCTGATAAACATTTTTGACACTAACTGAGCTGCATCAATTGGAAAGTCACATTTTATGTAATAACAGACCATTTTAATTTCATGAAGCAAACGATTGGCTTCTGCTTGCAAATAGCACTAAAGAAAGTAAAATTGGCAAAAGAAATGTCTTGGTGTATCAAGAGATAAATCTGTTGAATTAAATACAAGATTTTTATTCCTTTTATTCTATGTTTTCATATAACATAAGCATTAATTAAAGCCGTCAGTGACTTCCTCCTTTCAGGAGAATATTTTCTGTCAGACAAGAAATGTCAAGTGACAGTGTGTGGCACATGAGACCTGCCATTAAAACACTCACTTTGACCTAGGGAAAAGCTGATGCATTCTCAGAGAGAAACCAGCAGAAGGAGGACACAAGTGATTACTGCCATCTTATCTTGCCCTTGCTGTCTAACAGACTATGGTGATAGGACTAGATGTCTTTTGCCTTACTTGAGGTTTCCAACGACAAGCACACTAATAGCTGTATTACATCTCATGTCCACTGGTGTTACTTGGTGCATTTCAAATAAAAATGAAAAAAAAAAAGCTATGATCTTTTGATGTTTTTTAATGCACTTTCACTTATGTGATGGGGAACAGACACTAAATATCAGGTTGAACTTACAGATACCAGATGTCTGGAATGTTAAGTACACTGTTGTTCTGAGACTCAGACACAGTTCATGGGGATGGCTGGGGGAGTAGATGAAACAAGTAGCCCGAGATTTGAGGGAAACGTTAGAGAAGTGAAATCTCTGAAATCTACCAAACTTCGTTAGCATCCCATGCTGATATTTAACTTCTCATTTCAGGAGAACACTTAAGAATCTGTCCTCAGGAATACACATGCTGCACCACAGAAATGGAAGACAAGTTGAGCCAACAAAGCAAACTCGAGTTTGAAAACCTTGTGGAAGAGACAAGCCATTTTGTGCGCACCACTTTTGTGTCCAGGCACAAGAAATTTGATGGTAGGTGAAATCGTTTCCACTTCACTTTGTTATAAGCGCACTTTTCTATGAGAGTCTTGGTATTGTGTGAAAAACATTTTTTTTTAGGTGGGAGTTTTTCTTTTCTTCTTAAACATTTATAGCATTGTCTATTTTTGGAAACAAGCATGAGCTTTCTTGACAGTATGTTATTTTTATAGTAATATCTTGGAAAAACTTGAGTTAACAAAGAACTGTTTTGCATTTGTGCTTTGCCTGTGAAATTTATTCTGAAGATTTAGCTCAAGTTTTCATTATTAGAGTGATTCTAGTTCAGGTTTTGTCACATCAAAGCTTGTCTTTAGTTTTCATATGGGGATTTGCTTTAAAAAATTAAGTGTCATTTAAGATTATTGAAATGTAACGTCACTTTTAAGTGGACAGGCTTAAGTGTCAGTGATATGAACTCCTTTATTTTAGCGTGTGTCATTGCAATAATGTAGCACATTTTACATTATAGTTGTGGATTCTTAAAAGAGGTTTAGGCCCTCTTTTCCTATTATAAGCAATCAGCTTCATTTGTATATTCTATTTGTTAAATAAACATTTTTGTATTAGAAAGCCCAAAGAGCAAAAGTAATTGTTACTAGGATTTTAGCATTGGATTTTCTCATCAGAGCCTCAGAAAAACCTTCAAAAGCAATCTGATTTTCTAAAAACACTATCAATAATGATAATAATAAAGTTAATGTTTTTAGATGATGTGTTATCTTTGGTGCTCTAAGAAGTTAATGTACTTTGTTATGATTTCTTGTAAACCAGACTTACAAAATGTAGTGAGCCTTCTTTGGTCCCTGTTGATCATATGCAGTTGCCCTAGAGCAATGGAGCTGCTATTCATTTTCTTCACCCTCTTCAGTCAGTACACACCGAGCCAGTTTAGAAAAGACTTGCCTAAGTTTTTCTTTTTCTTTTCTGTGCAGTAGGTAAAATGTTCCACTTCATTGCTACTTTAAACTATTATAGCAGCACCAATTTCTTTTAAATCAGTTCTCCAGGTTATAAAAGACAGGTCCACCTAGTGTTTTCAGTACTCATGATGATGTGACATTTTCCCTGTAAGTGACTGGGACTTTATCTTTTCTGCAAGTATGTCTCAAATCATCAACATTCTTTTTCTGCCTCTCCCTTTTGTATAACTTTCTACATGGATGTATATGAAAATAAATTCTTATTTAGCAGTGATGCTGTGAATATTGTTTCCTTAAATGCAACTAGGTAGTGCTTGCAGGGTTACTCTTGATTGACAGATTACAAATCCAGTGACATTCAGGAGCCCCTGAAAGGTTTTTGTGTTTGAGAGACTACAGTCAGTCACTTCAGATCGAGGCAAATTGAGACATCATGTCGTTTCTTACACAAAGCAGCTGAGAGTGATCAGCTGCTGCTGGTTTTTACCTGTGTATTTGGAAAAAAACTCTAGTGCCTTTATATTGCTATACTCCAAAGTGATGTTGAAATAATTCCAGGGCAGTATTATGGTAGATAATATATATTCTTTAAGAAAAATATTAAATGTTAGGTAGCTTTATGGGGAGTTGACTTTTTCTAAAACAAGTAAAGATATTCAACAAGACTGAGCCAGATACATCTTGTATTATCATATCAATAACTTTTAATATCTTTAGGTCTACAATTCTTAATCCCAGATCTCATTTATCTTATTAAAGAAACCACTCTCTCTTTCCTTCTCTGTTTTTACAGGTATGTTTTAAATTGTTCTAATGTACTTAGATGTATGATGTCAATCAGTATGACAGGACATTGATTTTGCTAAGATTAGATCTGACATGGGGGGCGATGAATTCTTTAGAAACAGTGCATTTCATTGCAGTTGCATTGAATTGGGGTGGGAGAGAAATTAAGGTGTTTTTTTCTTTTCAAGGAAGCTTTCAGCCATCTAATATGAATACCTAAATGTGATTCAAATATGATATGAAAATATCTAAATATGATTCTGGTGAGTTCAGCTACATGTTTTTTTTTGTGAGTTCAGCTTTTGAAGTGCTCAGTCCCAAAATAATGATAATAAAGATATATAAATTTGAAAATCACTATCATAGTTTCTGGCCTTTCATTGGTTAGTGGCATGAAGGTCAGTTATGCAATTGTATAATTTATGTTTTTATGCCTCTAAGGTGATCCTGCTAAGTCACCTTTCATGAATGGTAGTACATTCATGTGGGTAGTTTTCCATTTTTTCCTATTTTTTTTAATACTTCCTCATGGCATTTATTAATGAGTATCATCAGTTGGTGTGAGCACAAAAGAACTATCTAGGATCAGTTATGGAATGTTAACGTCTAAGTTTATTTTTCCACATAAAACCAATGGTGCTATAAAGGAGTTGGAGTTTATTTTTAGTAACTTCTTATTTGGTTGATTGTTTTGCATTATTGCTGAAGTCTCTTGATCCATACTGTTCATTCTGAGGTTCTGCCTCAGCTTCTCATTTCTCAGAGGTCTTGATTTGTCATTTTGATTTTGCATGTCTTTGTTGGTTATATGTTTTTTATTATATGAAAAAAAACACTGCTTAATTAAAATCAGAAGGTAATGACTTTCCTATTTTTATTAAGTACATCAATATAAATTACACCTGATACATGTGATATAGCCCAAACTATATTCAGAGAGGCTAGATTTAATCACTGTTAATAATTAGTCTCTGGTTGTTGCTTTCCTTCTTATGTTAGAAATGTTTAGATTCCATTTAACTTTTCATTTTGTGGCAGTGGTGACTCTGTTTCAGAATTTGAGATTCTAATACACTTCACATAAAATCCTGTTCCATTAATATTTATTGTCCTACTTTCCCTGTTTTTTATTAAGATTTTTGGTACTATTTAGAATAATCACTGTATAAAATTACAAATACTCATTGGATGGTAGGAAGTTAAACCTGAATGTGTTCTTCTCCAACTTTTCTAAATCACTAAGCTTTGCTCCATGACCTCGTAAGCCCTAGTATTTGTAACTGAGAGGTCAGGAATTGAAAAAAAGGTATATAATATCAATGGCAGAAATTTTAATTATTTGGAAGAGAATTTTCTTATAGATAGAGAGCCTTCAAAAAATATTTAAACGTAGAATTGATAATGCTGTGATGAATGTCTATACAATAGAGGTTTGTATTTTTGACACTGGTACTTCTCCAAGGGTTTGACAAGGTTTTTGTTTGTTGGCTTGTGTATTTCTCCTTTCTCTGGCCAAATCTTCATCTCTGGCTCTCATTACATACCCCTGAAAGCGCCTTACTTTTTTGGCTGGGGTTGGGCTGGCGCAAAAGTTCCTTTAGCACTATACAAGAATGCTTTCAATATGCTCTGTAGCCAAGCCCAGCTTTTCTGTTGTTCCCTGGGGATTAAAACTGTGGATGAATTTCCAGCCAAGTACACCTGGAAGAATGATCACAACAGTACTCCCTTACTTCTCACCTTGGCCAGACATCCCAGGCAGCCATCAACAAAATCATATAAAAACGCAGACAAAAGGAAGGTCATCTTTGTGCACCGACTCAGTTTCCCAGCATTTTCATGTTTAGTGATTGTCCAACCTGTCCAATTTTCATTTGGGTCTAAACCCCCACTGCTCTTATGCATCTAAGTGGTTTGTGTGTCAGGATCCTAGGAAATGGAGAAAAAAACTCCAAACATTTAGAGAGTAGTGGTAGTACATTTATTAATAGATAGTAGTAATAGAAATGAGGCAACACCTGGCCCTATTCCCCTGCCCTTCACGGATTTACCCCTATTTATCAGGGGGAAACTGCAGTGTGAAGTCACCCAAGTACAAAGTGACAGGGTCAGGATTCCGTCCCAGGCTGAGCACTCCTACATCCCTGCTCTCAGCCACCTCTAGCCCATAATCTCTCCAGTCTTTCTAGCTCCCAGATGTGCTGGCATCTCATGGTCAACACCTTCTGAATTCCTTTATCTCCCGTACATGTCCCGTCCCAGTTATCGTAGAGAGAAAGTGGAAATGATTGTCAGAAAAAAAGGGGAAAGAGTTTTTTTAATTCTTAAAAAGGAATATTACTCACCTAAGTATGGTCCGGCTGCCAAGGAACCTGAAGCCTAGAGAGGGTGAATGACTTGCCAAGTTTCCACCAAAAATGAGAAAACCAACACTGTAACCTAACACTTACACTACATTTATAAATAGTAATGTTATAGGAAGTTGATATTTGGTTGAAATTCTAACTAAGCTTTTATTTGTTTTGAGTAGACAGTGGAAAACAATTATTGATATTATTTTAACAAGGTAATAGGGACATTAGTGGGTAAAGAATCTACTCATATTTTTTTTTTAAAAGGCAAGAATAGTATTCAATTGGAATTTGTCCATTTATTAGAGGGGAATGGGTGTTTTTGTAAAAATGTTATTGAATAAATGAAGATATATTATTTATTATTTTTACATCACAAAGCCTAATGGTTTCTACCATTTTTTCTTTTTTTCTTGAGACAGAGTCTTGCTCTGTCACCCTGGGTAGAGTGTGGTGCTGTTATCTTAGCTCACAGCAACCTCATACTCATGGGCTCAAGTGATCCTCCTGCTTCAGCCTCCTGAGTAGCTGGGACTGCAGGTGTGTGCCACCACGCTGGGCTAATTTTTCTATTTTTAGTAGAGGCGGGGTCTCGCTTTTGCTCATGAACTCCTGAGTTCAAGCGATCCTCCTGCCTCAGCCTCCCAGAGTGCTAGGATTATAGGTGTGAGCCACTGAGCCCAGCGGTTTCTACCTTGATGTTGGCACTAATGCCCTATTCTTCAAGAGTAACTGTGGGCTATGGATTATTCAGAGACAGGAAAATTTAGTTGAAGGAATATTTTATTTTGGTTATTTTTTTCCCTTTGCATTTATTTGAGCTGAAATTTATTCACATTTGGAGCTCCATATGAGGTGTTTTGTTTAGTATGTTATTCTCGGTCTTATTATTTTACTTTCCTTTCTGGCTTTTATTTATGTATTTTAATGATATATATTTGTCTGGAGATTTTGGCAGCAAGTACATTTTTAAAAGCAAAATAAAATAAGTGAACAGTAATTTCCATCCCCATGAAGAACTTTCTCTGTAGTAACACCCTCAGAATACCCATTGTACTGAATGGGAAATAATTTATATATAGTGGCATAATATTTTTACACTGCAAATCAGCTTGTGTTTTCTTTTTAAATATCATTTCTCATTATATACTGTAGAGACGACAGTGATGTGTAATGCCTTCTTTAAAATATTGGCCTAATCTTCTCAGAGAATACACTTATTTAAAAAGGAAAACACTCTTAAGTAATTTTCCATATGGTGGTAGAATCTTTCATATTTCCTGTCACATGGGTGCTATTTTTTTTTGTGTGTGATTTCAACTTGAAAACATTTACTGAGAACTTGCCATATAGAAGGCACTTATGAAGAGTATATTTGATAAAAAAGATGACTATTGGTGACTATAATATAGTCATTGCCTGACAAGGAGTTTACCTTTTGGGGAGAAGCAAGTGTAATTAGTCCCTTTAACACTAAAGAAGGCAGAATCCATTGTATCCTAAAGTAGAAGTCCCTTGGAAAAAACAAAGGTAATAAAGTTTTATATTTAGAAGCATTGGCAAAATATTTTTCAGAAGAGCTTGCAGTTCAACACCCTTAGCCAATATCTTAAGATTGTGGTAATTAAAGAAGTGGCAGGAGACAGAGCACCAGAGATTTTGTACACATGTCCACTAAGTCCATAGGACATAATGTAAACATATTTACTATTGATTTTTCCCAACAATGCTAATTTATTGACAGTTAGTACATATCTATTATGCAGATACGCTGTCAAAATTTTTAATTTCTTGCATCAGCCTGCTATTCTTTTATAACAAACAACCACAAAATTTCACGGCATAAACAAGAAGTGTTTATTTATCCTTAATGCATCTTTGGGTTGGCTAGAGTTTGGCTGTTTTAAGCTGTGCTCAACTAGACTTGACAAACTATTTATTTGGTCTGGTCCATTCAAGATGTATCTTATTCTTTTGGGAGCAACACTCTCTCTTGGGGGATGCTCTTCTCTTGGTAGATTTTGGACAAGTGGAATCAGAATACCCCTTAAAGCCTAAATGGCATGCTGTCCTCCCAGGCTCCATAGGCCAACGCAAATCTCATGGTAATTCCCAACATCAGTGGGGCAGGAGATTCTACTACTCCTATGGGAGTGGAGGTGGAAGAAAGTGAATATTTTTGTATCCTAATCTACCATGGCTCTCAAAGCACTAATTTTGCTACTTCCAAAACAATGTTTTACTTGCCACATTGTTTTTTCAAAAAACTGACTCCCTAGAAATTCAAGAGCAATAATTATGTTCTAAATAAAGCACGGTTAGACAGACATACCTGTTATACTTCCCATATCCTAACATGCTAACAAATACACACACACTTCTATGATGTTATTACAAGAATAGATATAATATTTTCATTTGTTATGTTACTAATCCCCTAAATCATTGTATAGACTAACAAGTTAACTGCAATTCATAAGGGTTATAATGATAGTCATCCTTAACAGTAATAATGCCTCCTTTAGGTCTGCCTGGCTACCAGCTCTGTGACATGTAGTTCCCATCTGAAAGACATGCCTCTTGAAATAAAAATGTGCTGGACTAAGTTTTAGAAATTAGAGAAACAGTATCACTGGCATTGGAAAATAATGTCAATTTTCCCAAAGGGTAGACCTTCCAAAAATAAAAATCAGCTAACCAAGGATTTGGCTTCTATAGAGCCAGTGAACAGGTTTATAAATCACAAATGCCTTGCATTTGTACAGTGCTAAAATAGATGATCCATGGTAGGGGATCCTTTAAATGCAGTACATGTTGAACCCAGATTTTCGTACAACTGCAGTTTGCCTCTCTCTCTCTCTCTCTCTCTCTCTCTCTCTCTCTCTCTCTCTCTCTCGTTCTCTTTTTCTGGACTTTGACAGATCCTTCAAAACTAAAGATACACACAGATAATCCGCAGCTCTGTGGCTTCTCTGTCCTGGACTACCAGTTTTTTCCTAATTCTAACCCCCTACCACACCTCAAAGTAACTTAAAATACATTATGCTCCCAGTGTAGTTGTAATATTATCATCTTATTATCACCAATTCCCGCGCATGGTGGCTTTGCTGAGCAGCTGTTTCACAGACAAGCCAATTTCTTTTAAGTATTGCTCTATCAGACTATGAAACCAGCCCTACCAGAAGGGTTCTTGGTCATGAATGTTAATGAGCAGACAAGTATCTATTCTCTGACAGAGGCTCACTAATCCTTTGAGTAAGTATGGGTAAATTACGGGAGAAATTTTATTTAAGTTAAATTGATCTGCCACTGAATAGAGAAAACTGATTTTCTTATTTTAATGAAAATCAAGAAAAATATTTAATGGGGGTGTAAATTAGAATTCCCTGGAAACTTTCTTTGTCTTCTGACCTGAGAACACAGTAGCTCGGTATGGACTGGTTCAACTGCATAGCTAAAGGCATTATCTCCAGTTAGGTCTGATGTGCACTGAGAAAGAGGGTAGAAGTCTCACACTCTCTAACTGGGATTTGGTATTAAGAGATTCTTGATTTTCCTTAGTGATAAGAAATTGAAATAAAAACCCTCCTTCCTCCTCTACTGCACCGATATAAGATTTCCTTTCTCAAAACAAATAAGATGGTAAAGCTGTAAGAATAACATTTGTATGATTTTAGTATTCTAACATCCGGAAGAAAATAATTCAGGTCAATCTTTATCTAAAATGATGTAACCATTTCCTGATGGAGTCCCTGAGGTAGGCAGGTAGAAGGAACAATATGGGCAGAAAAGTGATCATTTCTGAAGCTTGTAGACGAGTCCCCCATGGTTTATTCAAATATTCTTGTTTTAGTGGTTTTCTGAATTCCCATAATAAAAGACTGTTTTTTTAAAAAAACAGTGCTCACTTGAGCATATACAGGATTGAAGATTTCCAGATTGTGAATTCATTCTAGATATAGAACACTGTCAACTGGTATTGCTACTCTCATTTTTTGTATATTCACCAGTAAATTACACACAGCACATCATTTTCAAATTGCAAAGATGAACACAACTTATAGGGATTTTAAGTCAGTTCATGGATACTTAGCTTCTGCTTCCATGTGAGCTTTTATTATTGTTTTGCTGGAAATGGCATCTCTAGTTTATCCATCTGAACAAGCCTGTTAAAATGATGCTTACTCTTTAGATTTCCCTGTTAAGTGTGATTCAAAATGTTAACTCTGTTTAGAAGATATATGAGCACTAAGATAAACAAAATATTCAAACTTTGGCAAGATTCAGAAGACAATGTAAAATGTATGTTATAAAATGCATTACAAATAGCATTTCTATATCACTCAGTAGTCACTCAGTGATTTTCGATTGAATTACCAATACCAACATAAGTTTTTGGAGTTGGGCTTTTCAGCAAATCCAAAGGAAGAGACAGCTTGCCTAAGCAATTAACTTCCTGTCATTCCAAGTATTCCATTAGACAGGAAGATTATTCTGGACCCAAATGTGCAGGAAGAGACAATGACCGGCTAAGAATAATCCCACGTGGTCCACAGCACTCAAAAATTTTTCAAAAATCACCCATTACAGTTTCAGAATGTGCCATTTATTATTCTTTCAAAAGATTTGTTAAAGTCATTATATGGATGGATATTCTTAGGATGGCTATATGTATAGTTGTTCATGGTCTTCACAGTCTCTTCTCTCAATTGCAACTAGTGGTTCAGTTGAATATAAACAACTTGAAAATGCAAAGCAAACTTTGAAGTCAGATAGGAAATCAGGACTCCAAGGCCTTTGCATGTTTGAAAAAAATTGTGCTTCACTTATTTTTTATTTCTGAAAATTTCTTTGCATATTTTCTCCTTTTAAAAGAACAGTATGGTAGTCATTACAGGCTTTAGTTCTCTCAGGCTTCCTGTCTCCTTCCCTTGAATGCTTATATAGTTGACACATTATCATTTTCACTTATTTGGTATTCTTTTAAAAAATATGATCCATTGCATATTCCCTGTTGAAATTAAGCTCATTAAGTTTAGGGATTAGGTCTCCTATTTCTATTTTATCTTCCTATACCTGACTAAACACGGAACATATTTAATAATGCTGCAATGTTGCCCGACTATGGTACCAACCTGTGTAGACCCAAGGGCACAGACTGATTAGATGAATTACTTAAGTGCCTATAATAATTATGACAGAAGAAAATGGAAAACCTTGAATTCTAGTTTTCCATTAACTCTAGTTTTCCATAAACCTGCAAGTCATATGTACTATAAGCAGCATTTGTTCTAGTGGATTTAATGGAACACATTTTAAATTCTCAGGACAAAGATGGTCTTTACAGAGAGTAAAGCAAGTAGGTCGAGGCCTCAAGGATAAAAAGCAGGATGAATGTATTCTTCTCCATATGGTGTACTTTGGAGGGCCTGTGACTGAGTTGGATTTTGTCTATGTGTGAGAATTCTTTATATTAGGGACTGCTAAAATAGTGACCCTACTTCAAAGCACATGCAGTGAACATTGAGTAGTGATTTGTGGGGAATGGTAGAGTTAGCAATAGATTTTTCTTGTCCTGTGCTACTCTACCTTTCAGGTTTCTCACTACAGGGAGTATATGTATTATGATATAAACACAAAAACTATTAAGTGGTTCTTTTAATTAGGAAAATGAACATTAAGTTGATATCTCTCATAAGGCCATGCAACATGTACCACACCTCTGCTTATAAAATAAAAGTTGTCTTGATGAAATTTTCTCATGATAGTGTCAGGCACCAGTTTCAAAAGCAAATATGTATTGGAATTGCTGAATTTTGTATGTTGTACTTCATAAAATGTTATATTTCCGTTTAAAATATCTTGGATAAACATTCTCCCAACAATATCATATGAAAATATATAAGATAAGGACCCCTACAATAAATATTCTAACCAACAAGTGTTGAGCACATAACTGATGATAATTGCCCAGTATACATAATGAATTGAATTTTCTCAATAACAATTTAGTATACAATTGACTTAGTGTATAGATCATTGGGAATGGATGCATACAAACAGCTTCACACACTCAGTTTTTTCAGATCCCTGAAAATCCCAGAGCCACCTGAGGTCCATTGTAGGACACTTTATATAAGGATATGCATATTTACTTACTGTATAGTTATACAGTGTTTATTAAATAGCTATTGATTATTCATTGTTCCTTATTAGCCACCTTAAATCCTCATTCAAAATGCATAATTCTTAAAGACAGCTCACATCTCCATTTGTCGAAGTTACTAGGAATGGAGTGATACACAGCCTGGAGTACGTGCTGCCAGTGGTGAATGACAGATGCATCTCTGGAGGAATAATGACACCTCTTTATCCTCAGGTTCACTAACTGTGGTTAATATTGAACCAAGTTTATTTGTGCAGAGACCTTGATGAGGCCAAGACATTAAGATTCCTGAGAATAAACATCACCCAGGCATCACCTGCACATGCAAATGGATTTCTTGCCAATGAGTAATGCTGTTCCTTCACTACAAAGTCTACACAGAAAATGCCACAACTCAATTTAGGGAGTGCACCAGTCTTCTGATTGAGTTTTTCATTAAGGTCCCTTTGTTGCATGAATCCGGTTCTGCTCTCTTCCTTTCCTCATCTGAATGAAACATGTTTTAAGGCTCATTTGTTTTAGGCAAAGTTGAAGGGCAGATTTTAAAGAATTAAAAAAAAAAACAAACACATGATATATTTTCCTTTTTTTGTGAGAATTTTGCTCAATACCTAGCAGAGCCCTGTGATTTTGTGGGGTAGCATATTCAAAGCTACCTTCATAACACAGCAGAAAGGTCAGCTGCTTGTCTTCTTGCTAATGCAGAACCTTAAATGTGGCTTTGTTCTCTGTACTCATTGTCCATTAACTTCACTTTTAAACTTCTTTTTATGTATTTGAACAGCGATCAAGAAAAATATCGTTGTTGTCAAATATTTTAATCTTGCATGTGACGTTTCTTTAAAATAAGCAATAGGATGAAAGAACTAAAGCATTGGTAACCTTTAGAAAGGTTGAATAACTTGAGCAGTAATGACTAATGACCTTTTAGTCTTCACAAAATTTTTTTTTGCCATTTAAACAAACATCTGCATGTGGAGTAAACCAACATTTCACACTAACTGAAGAAGTCTTTCCTTTATACTAGGTGATGATACTAAATTTAAAAACTGTAATTAATTTCTTCCACTGAAATGATAAGATCTGGGGAAAATGACACATATTTTAAAGAGATATTAAGAATAAAGACAAAGATGCAGCTGTGAAAATAATTAATGAGATTGATATACATTTATATCAATAATTTCATCTAATACCGCATAGACCTATTGTCATATATATATATATATATATATGTATATATATATATATATATATATATATATATATGCAATTCTCCTGTTCCAATACTGTTTCCTTTTCCATTTTCACTAGGAAATAAAATTAAACATGATCCTGAATTATGCTTTATGTTTCACATTAGCTAATAGGGCTGGTATTGAGAAACAGTGCCAAATAGACAAGAGCTGAATGGTTTTCTATTTGAGTATTTGTTTGCAAAACAAGCCCAGGCTAATGGAGGATCATTTGTAGAAAGCTAAGCCATGCTGGGTGCTCATTAGATAACTTAGAAAGACTCTTCAGTTTGCTTCTCCCATCCCCCAGTTGGAGATAGTTGTATGTGTTTCAATTAAAATCTCCATTTACTTCCAGCTGGCAGCATTAACATCCATCCTACCAATAGAGAGCAAAGGTCACAGACTTCTGCCTCAACAGACTTCAAAAAAAATATGCCATTTGCCTTCCTTGTGTAGATACCTCTGAGCCACCCTAGCAGGCTTGGGGAGAAGATTCTGAAGGGTCAAATTGCATGGGGACTTTCACCTTATTTACTGATATAGCTTCTGTAGCTGTTGGTCCAGATGCTGCAACTGCTGTTGCTTTGTGGATTGCGATTCAGCAGCAGCTGTTGTGCTGTGCTAGAGCGTGTTTCTGAAATTCAAAATTTAATAGTCTGAGACCCCAGTCATTGAAAACTATGCTGAAAGTTAATTTGCTGAATCCAAGTTTATTTCCCTACCTAAACCATAGTTTGTGATAGAGCCTTTCCCCTGTGATGCACAATGAAATGAGGAAAGGACTTATTTAGTGCCATTACCAGTCTCAGGAGGGAAAGAATGCAATGGTTACAGAGCAGCGCCTGGGCTTTGCAGCCAAGTGAGTCGGTTGTATTTGGATTATCAGAATTTCAAATCCAGGCCTTAGTGCTTTCTACCTCAATTACTTTTGGTGACCTCATGGAACTTTGGTTTCTCCATCTCAAAAGGCTAGCATAAGAAATTCTACCTTGTAGGTTTTTTTTTTAATTAAGTGAGATAATATATTTAAAGCACTTATTGTAATCTTTGACACATAATTAGCTTTTACTATTTTTACCTTGCCGCCACATCTCTTTTATAAGGGGTTTTCTGAAGAATGAAAGGGTTGTTTTCTTATTTCCCTGCACAAGACTAATTTTCTTGCACAATAAATATGAACATTCCTAATATTCAAATTATTAGAGCTAATATTTATTAAGTAATACTATATGCCAAGCGCTGTTTTATGTGCTTTAAGTGTGATACCCCATATAACCATCGCAAAAATCCTATGAGATGGGTGCTATTAATATCATCCCCTATTTTATAGTTGAGGAAGCTCTTGCTTGGAAACCTAAGTAATTTGCCTGAGGTCACATAATTAGTAAGAGACAGAAGTAGGGCTTAATCTAGTCTATACCCTTTACCAAGCTGTACTTCCTCTATGAGAAAAGCAAATCACGTTACCTTAGAATGAAGTATTCGAGCTCTGTTTCTAAAGTGAAGTTTTTTGTCAGTAACGGGAAGCTCTGGTAATTCTACCATCATCCCCTTGTTGCTTTTTCCATTCCCTGGACTCTATCTAGTTGGTAAATGAATTCATGTTTTTGAATGGTAAATATTATTTTGTGAATAAGTCTATATTTTGGTATTTCCACTTAGACAAGATTGGACATGATCCAATTGCCCATGAAAAATTACGATAGCCTTAAGCTTGACCTGTCTGTCTCAAAAGGGACAGAGTTATAGGGGCTACACATGGAACATAGTGGGATGGGAGTATTTGGAAAGGAAGGAAGAGGAAACAGTATTTGGAAAGTAATAGTCCAGCCACACCATTTATATCCCTGCAAAGTTAACAGGAGTATCTATGGATAGACAGAGTTCCAGCACTGGGGCTGTAAACACAAGTGACAAGTAAAGCCACACAGTGATACAAATGATGTTTGGAAAAACCAGCACTGAGCACAGAGGTAGGATCCCAGTTTAAGAGTGAGTCAGAACTCACATCTAAAGCTTGACATACGTTATGCTATATTAAGACAGGATCTCAGACACAAGGAACCAGTTAGGGACCCAACTAGAACTAGTGCCCAAGGTTCCAACTCCAATAGTAGCAAGTATGGCCTTTGACACTGGAAATTCTTGAGTCATTCCTTGCTAATGTCAAGAAAGTCTCTGGAGCCTGGGCTGTACCTGAAGACACGAGTCTGAGAATTCTAAAGAGGCTGATACTTTCAGCAGAAAAGTCATGTTTTGTCTAGACTTGGGAAATCATTAAAACCCAATAGCATGGGTACAATTACAAGTTGCCAGAGTTATATTCAAATGTATAAAATACATTTTAATGCGAAAGTTTGTTATAAATTTTGTTATATATGTCATCCTTTAGCTCACGTTTTTAATACAAATTTTTGTTATATATTTTATACTTAAGCTCATGGAGGAAATGGTACAGTTCATGATAATGTCACTATTTACATTAAGGATGAAGTAGTTAAAATTTATAAAGATTCTATAAAGCAAAACAAAAGTTTACCCTTGATTTCACTAATACTTAATATTTTTTCTTATTCCTAGTGTACAGGTGCAAACTTTCTGTGAACTCAAATTTTGCTTTAAATGTCAATAAGATACTATATTTATGTATATAGAGTAGTCATATACACAGGTAACTGGTAATAGTGTTTTATTTGGGGAACAAAACTAGTATTTGAGAGCAGGGATGAGAGGCAAGAAAGACATTTCAATATATATGCTTTTGATCATATATATGAATTACCTATTCAAAAATAATATTTTAAAGAAGAAATAAATTCAGCTATGTTAAGGAAAATCATAACTCTTCAAATTTAGTCCTTTACAAAGTGTTAGAAGCAGATTGTGAAAGTCTTTTGTTTTTCTGCACACTGCTCTCAATTTACAAGTCATCATGTTCATGTCAAAATCAATGATAAAACACTTCTAATTTCAGTGAAGTAAGTTTTTTTTCCCCTCTTTCGAAGAATGCGTTTCACCTTCTACAAAGTGAATGACTTTGACATTTGGATGTTGCAGTGTTTCCTTTATAGGTACGTTTTTTCATGAATTATTTCTAGGAAAAGGCCAATTCAATGTTTAAAGATTTTGCATACAAAATGAGGTCACTAAGAGTTATGTGTTAGGAATTGCTGACTCCCCACACCTGTTATTAATACCTCCTAAGTCTATTTCTTAATTCTCTTAACCTGAGACCTACGATAGTCAAAAAAGACAAACTTACACCTCAGAATGTGGCGTTCTGTCTGTTTATTTTCCTTTTTCAGCATTACCAGAATGTTGTATTCGTTGTCATTGGCCTGCATGTCTCTTTCTGTGTATCCAGATTTTTTTCCTCCCGACTGGTCCCAGTTTCATACACCATGAACATGACTCTAATGCATTCATCTTCCCTTGATTTGTGTTCTTTCTTGTTTTTTTTTTTTTTCTTTTGCCAGTGGGGAGGGGGCAACACTCAGTGTAACACTGTGCAGTTGAAGACTTCAATTACATACCTGCTCCACTCTGGCAGGTGTCAGTCCCTCTGCAATTTTGGAAATGAAAGTCGTGTGGGGAAAACTCAGAACAGTATTATACTGGGTACTGTTTCATGGCTTATACAGCAGCATTTTAATAAGAATGATCCTCTGGGATAAAGGAATATATATCCTTTGAATTAACAAATTTAAACTCGTCATTCAACTCCTTGCCTTTTCCAATAATGGAGAGTATCTTGATGTTATTTCCATTAGTAAGTGCCTGTTTTCTTGGTTCTTAAGAACATCACTCCTCGAATGGGCTTTGAAAAGTATATTGATATTTCTTTTTTATCTAGGGGCCCTCAGAATCTTTATAAATATAGACTCATTAAAAACACATCTGGTCAGTGCATTTGCTTCAGCGAATTAAGAGAGAAGAGGTAAGAAAATAATGAGAGTGAATTACCTTTGAAAGGTAGATGGCCTTCTGGTCGACCTAGGACCATAAGAGGATAGTAAGCAGTTCCTACCAGGCCATAAGGCAGTGCCATCTGCATTTAAGAGACTGGAAAAATGGAGAGGCAGAGCTGTGCTATAAAACTTTTCCTTTTCCTTGTAACTGCCATGTTGTGAGCTGCTGATAGCTACAAAAGCAGTTACCACCTGTTATTATTCATTAGCTATGTGAGATACTTTGATAGGTACTATTCTTTCCAAGTCAATTCCTCAAATCATGTATACAAATTAAGCATGCTCTATATTAATATTAATGCTAATATTAATGTTAATAAATATTAATGTTAATATTTTGTATATTTTTTCATGATAAAGTCAAGTGACTTTCATCTCAATTAAAAATGATAATGCTTAACTGATACACTTCTGTAAAGCATTTATTATTTTACCACGGGAATCTCTCCTTCCTGTCAGACATACATGTTTAGGATGAATATAACACAGTGAAGAATCTAGTTGTTGAGTTGGAGACATCTTATTAACAGACAATTACAATAACAATGCAGTGTGTACCATAATACACACAATCAGTATTCTGGAAGCAAGGGAGATAGCCTGACGATCTTGTTTGGTCAAGTTAAAGGAATTCTTAGCAAAGCTCATGCACTCTGTTGAATTTTAGCATAATGATAGAAATTTATTAGATGAAAAAGAAGAGGTTATTCGAGGTAGAAGGAAAGGAGAAAATAAAATGTACAATATTTCTAAATATATTTGACTCCTATGACTTTTTGTTAGATATAAAATAATCTAGTTAGACTATTGCTCTATTGAAAAATAAAGTAGAATATATTGAACCATATAAGCCTTGACATTTTATGACTCTAGATGATTCTACTGAATTATAGGCACTGGACTTCAGTTGTCACCTAACAATGGCCAATATGATTCATTTTCACCAGGAATATATGAAGCTTCCATCACTTCATTACTTTGAGAAAAAACGATAGGGTCTGAAGATTACATTTTTCTTCAATATTTATTAAATATGTATTACATATCCTGACTGGAAAATTCTTGAGGAAATGTTGTATTCAAAGATATGACTTTCCTATACTTCTTTTAGATTAGAGCTTTATATTCCAGCAGATTGCTTCTGAGGTGAACTTGAAATATTGGTTAAATCCTACCCCATTTGTTGTCAAAGAGAACTTTCATCTTAGATTGAGTAACGGGTATTTTATTTTAGAAGTGCAGAAGTTAGGCTATTTAGACATAAAGTTATTCTATGGAAATTAGTTGCTCAGCTGGCTTGGTGGCCCACCATGGTCAGATGTTTTTAAAAGACTCATTCTTCCTTTGGCAGCCAATAAACGAAAGGCCACCAAAACCACACAGAGCTCATAGTTTTACCCCACAAGGAGTTAAGAATAGCCAGTTGATATTGTATGAGAAACCAATAAACAATACAAATATCTGGATAGTGCTATTTATAGATGGAATGCTTTAGTTCATCAACATTAGGACACTGGAAACTATGAGAAAAAGGGACTTAACTAAGAAGGCAAGTCTACTTGAATATGTCCTTTGGGATGCAACTTCTGAACTTTGAAGCTTTTTAGAGATTCTCTTCAATGATGTAGTTGCTACCTCCACTTACCATGTAATAGGCTGCCCACATTTTTTATTCCACTTTTAGAAGTATTTGTTGTGCCCTGTTATAATCACTAGATTGATACTAAATCTTACTAACAAGTGAAGCATAATAACTCTTTCTTTATAATTATTGTGTTAGCGCATGTTCTTAGTCCAACCAACAAAGAAAAAAATTGTACTTTATAATTATGGTAGTGAAATAGCAAATCTCTCCCTTGAAGATGTTGAATTCAAGAGCAGTGGATGGTGGGGAAACTATGAGACTCTAGGTTCTATGCAAATACCATGAGATATGAAGAATAGAGGAATTTGAAAGAAAACAATTGCTAGAGGCAGGAGACATGGAAAGCAAAGCAGTGAGTAAAATAGAAAAGACCAAGAGTTGAGAGCTGGGCTGCTGCTAAGATGAAACTCTAGCTCTGTGTGAGATGGTTGGATATCCCTCAACAAACATCTGCAACTTAAGGTAACCCGAGGCTGTTTCAGTCTTGCACACTGACAATAGGTCACCCACTTGGGTTTAATAATATACTGCTTTCCTTTAAAATATTGATTTCATTGGTATTTCTAAAAACTAATTGTTCTCCTCTTACTGTTATCATGCTTGGACTGCAATTGGCTTGCTTCTGTATTTTCTTGCCTTTTCTTTTTTTAGTTCTATCTGTGCATTCCAGCTTATTTAATGGAGGTAAGTGGAAGACTTGAGAATTGGACAGATAGGAAAAGGACCTTGTGTCAGGTCTGGCTATACCTGTCCTCCCTACCTCCAATTCTGATATGCATTTAGAGAGCATGCTTTTGTATATGGGGAAAGCCTAAAGCAAGACTTTTTCCTAAGATCTCAAAGTTAGTTTTCTTTGAAATATTTTGATACCTTGAATTATACAGAATGGATTTGGACTATCATAATTATAGACATGAACATTATATAATAGTCTTTATTGCTAAAAATAAATAAGATTACAATTAAATATGAGATCATTAATGAAATAGAATACTAGTAAACAATAACAAAGAGGGTAAACACGATGTAGTAGAAAGAGCATCTGTTTTGATTCCAAAATCACTTAGTTCTTGCACTTACTCATTGTGTGACTTCAAGAACTCATTTAACTTCTTTGATCCTCAGTTTCCACATTTGTTATTTTGGGATGATGTTAGTACAGATAGATGAATGTCTACATGGCATTAAATAAGATTTCAGTCGCCTTCCCAGTTATCGATCTGAACATTGGTATGACGTGAGATTGAATTTAAAGGTAAAGACACAAATCCTCATTCTTAAATCTCTGCTTCTCAAAGCAAGGTGTGCAGGAGTTAGCAATGATCAGAAGCTAATGAACACCATAATCCCTATGATTGTAGGCCATTGTACTAGGATCTAGGAATTTGTTTCCTTGAGATCACTAAGTTAACTTAATGGAATTATAAATTAAAGACCAGGATTCAATGCTTTACTAACTAACTCTGATATAAATTTAACTTAATATGAAAATGAGGAGAGAAAAAATTTTTCCTTTTGTTATAGATTATTATTAATGTAATATTTGCATACTTTTTGAACATAACAATATGCTGTGATTAATTTCAAGAAAATATAGGGTAATAAAGACACAAATGAATTATAAGAAAAATCTCCTATTCAGAATTTGTATGAAAATGAAATAGAGTATCTTGCCTTTAGTCCCTGTATTTGAATTACCTTTAAAATATATAATATCTGTGTACTTATTGAACATGATAAGGACTTCCAGTGATATTAATCAAATATATTATTACTTATTGTTAATCTCTTGGCTGTCTTGAGAAGATTTTTTCCCTAAACATACCATGTTATTTAATGTCACTGAATATGTTGATTTTATTGTTCAAATGTCAAATAATTGCCAGCGTTCTGGGGAAGTTAGCTTTTCATGCATATTCATGTTTCTAGTGCACTTCAACTCATCGAAAACGAAAATTTTATCCCCTTGGACTATGTCTTATATTTAAAAAGAGAATGTCCAGTAGAATATAAGAAATAAATATCTATAATTCTGCATTCATTAGTGGCCTAACTAAGGCTGTATATAAACACATGAATGCTGGTGTTCTTGGTTGTGGTGGGTTGAATTTTAATTACTCATGTTATAATTGCATCATCATCATTCAGTACCTACTACACATTAAGTATATCTGCTGCTAGTTATTAGAACATGGAAAAATGTCAGTTACAGAATAGATGTTTTTGTATCATGCAGGGTTACTATGTTGGTTTAAAAAATGCAATTCTAATGTCTGTGCCATTTGGTATCATATGAATAGTCATTATAGATCTTGAAAATATGAAGACCTATGAGAGGGAGAGAAAGAGAGGGAGAGTTAGAGAGAGTATACTAGGCATCAAGCACTGTTTTAAGAAAGTAAATTTTTTCTGTTGTTGCTCTGTAGAGTTGGTGAAAGAATAACAGATTTGGATGAATAGATATTATAGGAAGTAAGATTTCTACACACAACACAGAACTTTTTCACAGAGCTACCTTTGGGAATTTTGAATTTGCCAATATTGGACACATTTACAATGAAGGTACTAAATTTTTTTTCAGTTCTGTTATAAAGCAGTGGTTTCAAAGTATTTGCAAAAGGAAACAATTCTTTCAAATGGAATATTATACAAATGCACAATCTGTAAAACTGAGAGAAACAATAAGACATAAATAAATATATTTTATAATTAAAATTAATATTAATGGTATTTATTTATTCTTAAGTCAATTGTTGGTTTGATGACAGTCCTGATACTGATCTCCAATATGTTAAAAATCTGGGATTTAGTATTTTTCCAGTGTGTGTAGCATTTGCTTCATTATGGATTTTTTTTTTTAATTGTGAAATATAAACCCAGCTTTGAATTACTTATGAAGCCCGGAAATATAGTTTTCATATCAACATTGTACGGAAAAATCCTGCCTTGTATTGAGTGGTAAAGTGAATGAGAAGATCTCAAGTTTAGCTCATTACTCCCAAGCTCAGCTCTCGACACACGCAGAGACATGTGCTACCCACACTCATGCACGTGCACACACACTCGTTATGGCTGCCCTGGTTTGAAAGCTCTAATTCTACTGATTAGCTATCCATACACGAGAATTAAATTTAGAATGTTTTGATTTGGGGAAAATTTGCATGGAAGGAAATCTTGTTTTCATTATCTGAGCTGAAATTGGTTCACTAAGTATTTTAATATACCAGAAAATCAATATTAAGAATTTGTTTTATATAATTTTATGCCTTTTACGAATTTATAACTTCCAGAAATCCATTTCCTTTCCAATGACTGTTTCAAGATGTGATACTGTAGTGAGTAACAGAATCTGCATCAAGGAACTAAGACTATAAAAAATAATTTGGATGTTTATGTTTAATAATATGACTTAAAGGTATTTTTAAATAAATACAGTGTTGCCAGATTTAGATTGCTGATTAACACTTTGGCTTTTCAGTTTAGCTCTTCAAGTGGAATAAAAGTTGAGGGTCATGTGATAATCACTCATTCATAGTTTTTCACTGCCTTTGTCTATATAGATATTTACTTCACATTTTAGATAAAGAAAAGAACAAAATTTTGTGGGCAACAAGAAAACAATCTCTTTTATTCACAAACTAAACTTCAGAAAATTATCGATACACTAGTCTCAACTTTTGTACTACTTTTCAAAAAATGATTTGATATATTTAAATGCATGATCTAGTTTTAACTTCATTTTGACCCTACAAAATTGGCATTATCATCCTCACTGCATCTTCAATCTATGGCCATTCCAAGAAACTCAATCTGAGTCTATGTCTAGGGCTCTTTTCACTGGCCCACAGCTGCCCCAGACTTATACTGTTTGTTCATCTCAAATGTGGTCCAGAGTTGATTGAAAGAGTCTGAGCAGGGGCAGTACCTGTTGTCTTTCAAGAAGCACTCAAAGGACTCTTCTGTATACTACTAAGGGATTGGGATTGGAGTTTTATGATTCTTATGTATTTGCAGTGCTTTTTATGTTTAACTTGTGGGAGCGCTAACTCATTCAGAACCATGATGGATATGCCCTTTCACATGAGAAATCTACAAGAATCTTGGGGGGAGGAAATGGAAACAAATGAGCGCTTGGAATGATGTATATCAGTGGTTTTCAAACTATGGTTCCCAGATCAGCAGTGTCAGGATCACAGGTAAAACTTGTTGCAAATGCCAATTCCTGGGCTCCATTCCAGACCTACTAAATGAGACACTCTGCAGGGTAGGACCCAGCAATCTGTTTTAATAAGACATGGTTTTGATGTTGGTGATAATTTTATAAACACTATCATGAATTCTTAGGCTTCAAAAAGTATTTAGAAACTTACTATTATTTCACAGAAAATTAAAAAGTTTAGAAAGTTATAAATTCTAAAAGGTAGTCAATCTAATTGGTTTGTCAAGATTAGTGGAATAGACAGTCTATTGTATCTGGTCTTTCAGAGGGAATCTTTAGATCTCAATAAAAGCTTTGTTAAGCCAGAGCTTTTTATTTTCAGAACAGTTTTGCTCTATGCTGAACTATGAGGCCACAGAAAAAGTTTTTTTGCTCTTTTCATGTTAAATTCCTTATATCTCATGACTATAGAGAGAAAACTAAATTGTGCATAGAATTTCATAAAAGAGAACCCACAGCATTAGACAAATAGCAAGTCAGTTAAGATGAAATTGTCCTGGGCCCATCAGGTGAAAGTCAGATATTACCTAAAGTGGTGGAGGAGGCAGGAGACAGGATTAGGGCATTTCAAGTGATAATAGCAAGAATATTCAGTAAAGTCAATAGATATCTAATGAGTGTGTATTATATGCCATATAATTTTCTAAGCACTTAAGATGTTTATCAATGGAAAAAAAATGAAGAAAAAGATCCTTGTGCAGGTAAGTTATATTATACTCAGGGAGACAACTGGTATTCAATGACCATTATAAATAAATAAGTTATAAAACATTACAAATTGACAGAGCTATGGAAGAAATTTTTTTAAAAGACCAGCTAAAGGGAATACAGTGCTGAGACTATCAATTGATATCTTATAGGTAATGTTTTAAGTCACATGCAGTAGGCCCTCCATCAATAGAATAGATTTATTTAACAATTTTTAGCAATGAATGCATTTGTAGAGGGTGTGGTGGCTCTGTAGTATTCTCCATTCCTGATTGAATTTAATATTTGGAAAACTATAAAAGGAAAACTCAAATTTAAATTTTCTTTTAATGGGAACAGGGCTATTACAAAAAAGGGCTTTTCCAAAACCAAGCAACCAAATAATAACAACAAAAACAAAAAAAGTTAAACACCCAAGAAAGCATGTCAGTGGATAAAATGAGAATAAAGGTTAGGAACTGGGTCAGACTGAGCAACCAAGACCTACTCCATTAATGGAGTTTAGAGCCTCTTTTATGTAGTTTCTGGATCCTGCTGTAGACGGTGGCTGTGTCGTAACAGGCACCCCCTCCTCCAGCACAACCACATTTTCAAAAAAATATTTAATGCTTTGCCTTTTTCCTTTCTCTGCTCATTCACGCTTATTGTTAATTGTGGAAACTGAATTCCGTTTACTGAGATATGATCTATTGTTCTTTAAGACAGGGGTCCCCAACTTATGGTGAGTTGTATGATTATTTCATTATATGTTACAATGTAATAATAATAGAAATAAAGTGCACAACAAATGTAATGCACTTGAATCATACTGAAACCACCCCCACACCCACCCTTCACCCCACCGCCCATCTGTGGAAAAATTATTTTCCATGAAAATGATTCAAAATGTTGGGGTGCCAAAAATGTTGGGGATTGCTGCTTTTAGGAGATTTTAAATATCCTATCAGGATTGAGTTGAGGGACACAAATTCTCAAGATGTCTTTTTAAGAAATGGGTGATATAACCCCTCCATTGATAATACCGCTGCTTCTGTAGGAGATGGTTCTAATGGCTTATGTTCAAGTGTACTGTGAACTTCTGTGAGGCCATCTTGTAATAGTTTTCTCTAATAGCTTTATTGAGATATAATTTGCATTTTGTTGTAGAATTGAATTGTGTCTGTCCAGAAGGCATGATGAAGGTCCCAACCTCCTGTCCTTCAGAGCGTGCCCTTATTTGGCACTAGGGTTGTTACAGATGTAATTAGTTATGACGAGGTCAACTGCCGTAGGGTTGGCTCTTAATGCAATGTGACTGGTATTCCTATAAGAAAAGTCAAGAGACACACAGGGGCAAGGTTGCCATATGTGATGAGAGAGGAAGAGATTGGAGTGCTGCATCTACAAACAAAGGATGGGGAATGATTACTGGCCAACACCAGGACCTAGGCAGAAGCTTAGAAGGCTTATTCCTCACAGATTTCAGATGGAACATGGCCCTGCTGACTCTTTGATTTTGCATCTTTAACCCTCTGAACTGTGAGACAATAAATTTCTGTTAGTTTAAGCCACGCGGCTTATGGTATTTTATTAGATCAGCCCTATGAAACCAATAAATGTACTATAAAAATCAACAGTTTTAAGTATATGATTTAGTGATTTTTAGTAACTTACAAGGATGTGCAACCCTTACTACAAACCAGATTTAACACATGTCCATTACCCCAAAAAGATCCCTCAGGTTGGTTTATAATCCATTCCCATTCCTCTCTATCTTCATCCTCAGAGAACTGCTCATCTGTGTTCTCTCACTATAGATTTGCCTTTTCTGAATATTTTATATAGATAGAATCGCTAAACATATAGTTTTTGCATCTGGTTTCTTTTAATTAGCATTTCATCTTAGGGGTTCATCCATGTTGTACTTTTATTTTTTTTAATATCAAATTAATTTTCCCCTAAGACAATCCACACATAATGATGAATGCGGGCAAATGCTAATATACTTTTCTGGCTAAATAAGAAAGCATGGAAGAAAACATGAATTGTCTGTGATGGTAAGACTTAAATCTCTCTTGATAGAGTATCCAAGGAGCTATTACTCTCTGGCTTTCTAATACAGTGATTCTCAGACTTGAGTGTGCATTACAGTCCTCTTGAGTGTTTATTAAAATACACATTGCTGGCCCTCACTCCTAGAGTTTCTGATTCAGTGGGCCTGGGCTGAACTTAGGAATTTGCATCCATAACAAGTTGCTAGGTCATGCTGCTGGTCCACTGAGCATCTTTGAGAATGACTGCTTTAATTGAAAGCCAATTTAGTAATACTAGGGCCCTTTTATTTGTCATCTCTATCAATTCCTGCTTTCTTCTTAGTGTCTCATAATAAGAAGAAGAGATTACTCTTTTTTAACCTAGAGTGGCCTCTAGGCCAAGTACATCTTTGAAAGCTGTATTTAAGTTTTGATAACTATCATCCATGCCTTCTGTGGAATATTGCATCTGCTGAGAGCTTTCGGTTTGCAGGATAAAATTTAAAAATCAATCAGCTTAATGTCATCTCTGTGCTGCATGCTTTTTGAGATCATAGTCGCTTGTCCTATTTTAAGGAAGTTTCAGATCCACAAAGCTTCTGGAAGTTTCTAGCCATTTTTTTTTTCTTTTTTGTTCAACCCAATCTAGTTTGAGTACCTAGTTGCTTAAATACACACATTGGGAAAAATCTTCATTGAATCTGTAATGAACAACTTTTTGGGGGGCAGAATCAAAGACTTGTCATTCACTGATCTTTGCTTGTTTTTTTTCTTCTTTTTCTTTATCTGTTCTGGGACTGAAAAAACAACCTGAATTGCATTGTCTCTTCTATTTGCTGCATTGGGTGCTCACAGCTGCTTCTGTAGATTTGTAACTACAGTGAGAGAAAATACTTAAATTGACTAATATTAATTTAGGAAAGTTTTACAAAGAAAGCAGATCCAGCTTTTGTGAGACATGAAGTTTATAAATAGGGAGAGATGGCCACTTTTTTAACTAAAAGAATACAAAAGGATTTTATATTTTATTCAAAATACAAAATTTCATATTAAGTGAATATTTCACATAAGTAAAGAAATTATAACAAATCAAAAAAAAAAAAAGAACACACAATCTGGATAAATAGCTTTTATTTGTTAATTGCCTGATACATCTGTATAACTGCGTTTGTCCTTAGTTCTTGGCTGTGTACTCTGATGGTATCTTCTGGTGACATGAGTTTTAGAATATTTTTATGCAGAAAATGGAAAGTAAATATCACTTTTTCTCTAGCATAGTTGATTGAAATTTATCTTTTATAGTTCAGAAAAGTTTCTCTCGGCTTGACAGCTTAGTATTGATAATGTAACGCTAAGGTACAATTCATCAAGGTACAATAAAAGTTGAAACTTTATCCAATGACATTCACATTTTTCATGGTGCTACTACAAGTTTAGAGCTTAAAAACTCAAATTCTGATAAATTTAATGCCATGTAATTTCTATCAAGGAAAGAAAAATGTATTGTGCATTTATCATTGCATATATTGCATTATTGAGTATATTCCAGACAGGAGAGAACTTCGTTTTGGATTAGACTTCATTAAGGACAAAATCCTCTACTTATAATTTTATACCATATCTCATGATTGGATAAATTTTCTACAGTTGAACTTTGATTCTGTGCATTGAAGTCATTTCTTTTCCTCATATGCTACCCATAAACTTTTGGTGCCAGGCACTGTAGGACATATTTTTGAGGTGACATGATTTTTGGCCAAGTACCTTTCACGTCACAAGTCCAGTGGGCTATACATGTTGTAGGATACCGTTCCTACAGCAACAACACTAGCAATAACTTAACTTTACACAGAAGTTATGGGGAACTACAGAAATATATCTTGCTGAACCCAGATTACAAATATTCCCAAGTCAGCTCCCTTTTGCTTATCTTTCTAAGATTATCTGACACAAAAGGAAGTGTGGGTCTGGGAAGGTTGGAGTGAAAAAAGGAACATTTCTTAGGTAACAGCCAATAAACTATCTCACTTTTGAAATTTTTTTTAAAAAGCCCATGGCTATATGATCATATTGCTGTGGCTCTTCCTAGTTCTTTAGGAGAATTCCATGCCTGTAAGGCAAAAGCTTAAGTGCATTGACTTCATGGATGGAAAGGCCACCTCTACCTTTGCTATAAAAAAAGGCTCAGGGATATGATATAGAAACAGAAGGAAGAGGAGGAGAATTAGAATGAGGAGGAAGAGGAGATTTTTCAGGTTGGAGAAATAATGTATGTAATTTATGAAAGGAGGGTCAATTTCTCCTCTTGTTCTTTTTATAAAATTGTCCTGACTGGACCTAGAATTACAATCAGAGATATAGGGCTTTCTGTGATTTGTTTTTTGCTGGAATTATTTTTAGTATGATTGGGGAGGAATAGATGAGAAAGGAGACTTGATTAAGACTCTTGAAGCCTATGATTAAATTTCATATGATGTTAAGAGGCAATTTTAAATTGTTAAAGGCTTATGAGAAGAAACATGGTGTGATTAAAATGCTGACTCACAAAGATGATTCTTATCTTTCTTTATAATAATTTGGAAGTAAATGTTGGAGGCCCTGACTGTCCATTTTTCCATCATCTATAAACCACTAAAAAGCTTTGCCCTAAAATACGCTTTTTAAAAAGCATCTATTTTCTTAGGCTGTCAAAATACTGTGGAAAGTCAAAAAATAAAATTTACCTTGCTTATTTTCCATTCCTTATATATACTAGTCAGTTCTGGCTGCTATAACAAAGTACCATAAATGGCATGGCTTATAAACAACAGAAATTTATTTTTCACAGTTCTGGAGGCTGGTGCAAGTCCAAGATCAAGGTGTAGCAGATTCAGTGTCTCATGACACTGGTTCATAGACCGTCTTCTCACTGTGTCCTCATGGAGTGGAAGGGCTGAGAGAGCTCTCTGGGATCTCTTTTGTAAGAGCACTAATCTCCTTCATGAGGGGTCACCTCCCAAAAGCCCCACTGTCTAATACCATCATACTGGGGTTAGGGTTTCACCATATGAATTTTGAGGGGACACAAACATACACTCTATACCATATATTATATGACCTACAGATTTTTATGAAAAAAATCTTATACCAATCTGAAGGAACACATGGAGTCATCTACCTGAAGACTACATTATACACGTAGCAGCAGTCACAATCTTGTCATTGGCTATTTTTTTCTTTATAACCTTTTACTCATGTAACAGGTATTTATTGAGCACTTATTACATGCCGGATGCTATGGATACATCTGTGAGAAAAACGGACAGAAGTGTGTAGCTTTATGGAGCTTACATTTTAGTATTTTTGGGGAACAAATTAAACATTGTCATTTTAAACTTGGTGAGCTAGCAGTTATCTGATTTGAAACTTAGTTTATCCTTGGAGTAAAATTTTTCATTTATAATTAAATCTAAATCATATTTTATCCCCTATTCACGATCAAGTCAGAGGGACTTTAAGTTATAACAATAATCAGCATTTAAATAAATATCACTCCAGCCAACATCTGATACATAGCATGAAAATAGCATTTTTACAAAGTGCATTGTTCTAAATATATAACTTACTGTATAATTAAATGTAAACGTGTTTTAGATTTTTATATTACCTAATGGAGCAAAAAGATTTGTCACATTTAAAGTATTAAAGTTTCTGAATGAGAAAATTTTGAGCCATTGCAATTGCTTTTTAAGGTTTTAGTTGCAAAAAGACATTTTACAGGGTTTTGAAGGCTACACAGTGCATAGATGTCATGCGTTATACCAATGTCAATATTCAGCATATACGTTTCACAAAAGCAGAGAGAATGCTATGTCATTACATATTGGGAATCACCCAATATTCCCTAGTTACTTTTCTTTCCTCATATTGTTATTGTTACACCTCTCAAGAAATGAGAAAAGCATTACTTTTGTAATGGCAAAATCAGGATTAGAAGTAACATCACAAATAGTTTTATTAACAAAACCAAAGTAATGTATAATAGAGAAGAAAATATCAATGATAAGTTAGAAATAAAGAAAATAATTGTATTAAAATATCTGTCAGGGGCAAGCCACAGCAATTGCACACCTACCTTATTTGCTCTCTAGAAGCCTAAAGGGAAGAAAGACCTTGTTATGATTCACAGTTTCTTTTTCTTTTGAAGGAAATAGGTGTATCAGTTCATGATGAGAGACAAATGACTTTGACAGAAAGTATCATGAAACTGTTATGTTTGCCACGAGCCCCCTAATAAGTGTTTTTACATAAGATACCAATGGGCATAAAGGGCTTAATACTACACTTGGGTTAAAGCAGTTCCTCTGGGTGTCCAGAGAGAGATGGTTCAGGTGAGCAGCTTTCTGACTATCTGGTGATCAAGAATGAATAATTAGCAACGTCCCTTAGAAGGGCTCTCCTTGATGTTTTGAATTTTAAATAATAATATAAGTGAAAGTCATTTGCAAATAATAAAGTGCTGTGCAAATGTCAGTTACCACTATTCCTCTAATGCCATGTTTGGTTAGGTTGTTTAATTATAAATTAAAGTTTTAGGGTAGGGTACACATCCTATGTTATGGATTAAAAATTAAAGGAAATAGGCCGGGCGCGGTGGCTCACGCCTGTAATCCTAGCTCTCTGGGAGGCCGAGGCGGGCGGATTGCTCAAGGTCAGGAGTTCAGAACCAGCCTGAGCAAGAGGGAGACCCCGTCTCTACTATAAATAGAAAGAAATTAATTGGCCAACTGATATGTATATAAAAAATTAGCCGGGCATGGTGGCTCATGCCTGTAGTCCCAGCTACTTGGGAGGCTGAGGCAGAAGGATCGCTCAAGCCCAGGAGTTTGAGGTTGCTGTGAGCGAGGCTGACTCCACGGCACTCACTCTAGCCTGGACAACAAAGCGAGACTCTGTCTCAAAAAAAAAAAAAAATTAAAGGAAATAAAAAACAAACTGTGTGCTCTAGACATTTCCCAAATGTTTAGACATAAAGGCCCAATAGAATTAAATTTCAAAATCTAGATACTGGCATGGGGCTACCTATTTTTTTTTTTTTAATTTTGTTAAGAAAATACATTTAGGCTACTACGTTATTAACTCTGTCTCATAGGAAGGACATAATCTCTGATGAAAGAACAGGTCTTTAAATTGAACATATTTAGCTTGATGAAGTCCACTTCATGTTTGTCTGCATTTTTCTGTTTTGCTAAGATGGCTGAGCTCTTTGGCAGGGATCGACAGTGCTGGTGTTGGGAACCAACGCTGCAACCTCTGCTAGATTAGAGGAGCTCCTTACTAGGTCCTGTTTCCCTTAGCACAGAATTGCTTTTCTGTGGCTGTCAGGCAGGTGGGTGTACAGTCAAATGCTCTAGGGAAAGTAGAAGTAAGAGCTGCCTGAGGGGAGCCAGTACAGCCTCTCAGGGGAGGCCTCAACCTTACATCTAAAGAGGGCTGTGCCATTTTCCTTGGAAAAGGTTTCTGAATCTTTTTAGATGTTCAAAAAAGGAGCCCTGGGTTCTTCCCCATAAAATATGAGGACGTGTTAGGTACTTGCAACACCGAAGTAAGAGGCATTAACAGAGACACACCTTTATAGCTGTCTTACTTCATTGAATAATGAAGGGCACTCTTGACATCTGAATGAGGTTAATGCCTTTGGGAACTGATTGGGAATGATGGCCCATGGAATGATACAGTATTTCCGCCCCCAAATAAAGATCATGTTGTTGTTATTCAGGTAATACTTAGGTATTAATTACCTAAGTAACAAAGGTATGCTACTAACTGAGCAAGAAGTCATCTTCTCTCCTTTCTCTGAGATCGAATCTTCTGTATCTCTTATAGGTTCTGAATTTGTTTCAAAAGCAATGCACAGTGTGTGTGTGTGTGTGTGTCTGTGTGAAAGAGCGACAAACCTGCCCTACTAATAAATAATACCTCTTCTGATACTGTGAACATTCTGGAAGTAGTTAGAAGCTTTGAGAGTGTATTATTTATAGGCTAAAACAAAGAGAGAGAGAAGTCATCTGCCCTCTCCCATGGCAAACCCAGTAGTGAGAAATTTAGAATAGTGCAGTTCTGACATCCTAATCCTGTAGTGTCCACCTTGTTAGTTGTTATCTCTTAACCAGTGGAAAGGGAGCAGGAGGCCAGGGAACCCCTCCTAGTCTATTTAATGTAAAATGCAGGAGTGGTTCATATTCCAGTTGCCCAGGTCTTAGTCTCATGCCAACACTAAGTTGCAGAGTGATCTGAGAAATGTATTTCCTACCTGAGCAGGTGTGCACCTAGGTCAAGTTCAGGAGTTTTATTATGAAAAGGGAGAATTAATATTGGTGGGCAAACAGTAGCCTGTTTCTTACCCTCTCCTTAAGAGTAAAGTACTTATTCCCATTGGATATGTTGACATAACAGCAGCATCAAGGAAACAAAGATCACATAGGGTGGTACCTTGTGAGTGTGGAAATGTTTTTTGGGGGGATGAGGGGTGGCTAATAAATTCATATTTAGTAGCCAAGGATAAAGTTCCCCTCCACCCTATGAAGGTTCACTGAAAAATCGACTCACAAAAGGCAGATGAATTGGAGAAAAGACATAAAAAATTTATTTAGTGTCTGCACAGAAGACTTCAGAATGAAGACCTAAAAATGCAGGGGAAATTGTCTGTTTTTATGCTTAGTTTCAACAGCATGTATGGCTATGTAGAAATGTGCTTGGACAAAAAGAGTCTGATCTAATGCTAAGTGAGTGGGGAAGCCCAGCAAAGCCTGTCTGTCTAGATTCTTCTTGGCCTCTGAGCATGCATTTCTTCCTTCTGGGCATGGGGCAAGGCCCTCTCTGGGTTGGGGGTCTTATGACCTGCAGTCAAACAAGGTAGGTCGGATAATTTATTTATGGCCAGTTTTTATACAGAAAGGCAGAGGGAAAGTTAGAGAAATATTTTCAGGTTTTTATGGTTGGCTTTGGGGAAAAGGGGGTTCTGGTTTCTACTACCTGCCTTGGGGAAGAGGGATTCTAGTTTCTATGGCTAGACTTGGGGAAGAAGAGACTGAGAGACAGGAGGGCAGAGAAAATCTTGCTTCTTACGCTGCTTCTGAGGCCTTCCTTCTTTTGGGAGTATTATTTTCTGAGTTCCAATAATTTTAAATTTGATATGATATTTTATGCTAAAAAATTCTGTTCTCAAAGTCTTCTCCAGGTATCTTTGGAGGCCCCAGAGACCATTTTCAGAGGTTTTGCAAGATCAAAGTTGTAGTTTTAGTAATTCTCAGACATCATTTGCTTTTTTCACTTTCATTCTTTCATAGATATGCAGTGGAGTTTTCTAGATGCTAAGGTGATATGTATGAAATCATTGCTATGAAAGTCTGAAGGATATTGGAATGTGTGCCTGTATGTGCATCTGTTTAAATATTTCTTTGTTGAAATGTCTAATACAGTAAGTAGTTATAGATGCAGCCCACCTAAAGAAAAGTTTTGGGGGTCCTTGAAAATTTTAAGAGTATAGAGAGATCCTATTATCAAAAATCTTAAAAATCCTTTATCCTGAAGTGTAATGCATGCATGTTATTTTCTTAACTTGAAAATCCAACCTATTTCTTTAACAAATCATTTGATTAAATCAGTTTTTAAAAGTTTATGGAAATATATTTTTAGCTCAAAGTTTAGCATCTAAACTCTAGTTCATGCTACTAGAAAAACATTTGGTTGTTTTTTACTACCACCATATATGATACAGTTTTTAGTATCTGTAGAGGTGCTCTAAAGCAAATCATGAATAGAAAATGACAATTGCCTTTCAACTTTTCTCCTCTTATTAAAAAATATCTCTTTTTATCAGCAATGTGAAAGGTTTACAGAGAAGTTTAGGATATTAATGCTTCTTCACTTTACCTGGTGTGTGTTATGAAAAAAAAACCCCAAACTTTGATGTTCTATAATGACAGTTAGCATCAGAATTTCTCAGGATTTGCTCAGCCTGACAAAAAGAAGTCATTCAACTAGACATAAAGAGTTTGCCTTTTTATTTTGACCCAGCACTTCAGTGGGTCAGCAGTGTTTTAAATGCTGAAATTACTTTGCTAAGTGCTGAGCTGTTTGAGAATTGTTCACCCTCTTAAAAACCTAATAATAGAGTAAACTTTGACTTTGGCTTTGGTATTACTAGTGTATTCGCACCTTAAATTGGTCTATTTCAATAATTTATCTTAAAGAGAAATATCAAGGCCTTGAATTAATAAACAGGTGTACTGATTACTTTATGAGACTTTTGAGGGAGCACTTCTGGATTATTTTTTGTTTCTCTAAATTTGGGGTAGGAAAGCAATTTAGGACAGGCAATGGGGACTCGGTAGGGAGTAAATGTGAACAAGCACACAATACTAGGCCCAAGCTTATGCCAGCAGCTCAGCTGCAAATGAGGAGACAGGTAACAGTGCATCATCTGTTGTAGGAAAAGAAGTACTTTCTTTTGCTACTGTACCAGATTCTTAGAGCAGTTACTACAGGGAAAGAATATTTCTATCTTTAGTTTTCCTTATTTCTTCCTCTTAGTTTCATCGAATTATAGTAATTGGTAAGCTTCAGGAATAAGAACATTTTGAAATTTCTAAGACTTCTCACAATAAAAGATGAATTTCATAATTTATATATTACACTGAAATTTTTTTGTGCTACAATGTTACAACTTTTCTTCATTCCTACAAAATTTGCCAATATTGAATATTGGGGATTCTGTGAAATGGGCATGTATTAGTATGTACTTTTCAAGATGAAATGTTCTGAGGTTGGGATACATGATTATTAGCCCTGATTGTTGGCCTGTATCCATATTAGGAAACTCAGTGTACTTGGATAAGAGATTTAAACTGCTTGGGCCACAACTTTCTTATCTTTTACATATGAGGAGTACAATTTTGGACAAGATGCTATCCTCTCTGAGCCTCAGTTTTGTCATCTATAAAACAGGTATATAGCATTACTTACCTCCCAGGATTGTTGGCAGGATTATGAGAGTGAATATATGTGAAGTTCATAGAACAGTGCCAGGCACATATACACTATAAACATGTTACCCATGGTTATCATTACCTGTAAAGTGGGACAATTCTCTGGATAAGCTCTGAGACTTCTTCCAGCTCTAATATTTTTATTTAATTGAAGGACTAAAAAGACAAACTCATAGTGCCACAAATTTTTGTGGTAAGTTCCATCAGTCGTTAGGTTGGCCTAAATATGTTTATTATGGTTCATGCTGCTGCTTATACAGTCCACTGTCCTGCACAGAGGGGCCGCCTTACCCTCCCTCCCTGACCACAGGATGGCTCTTTCCTCAGATTTGTGCAAAGATTTACAGGCAAAATCCTGTGTAGTCCTGTGCTTGGGTCTCCTGCTTGTCTCCTCTTGTCTCTAGCCTTGTTTTTCTTCAGGCTGAAAGGCTTTCTGTGCCTTAGCCAGGGTGGACATGCACCCAGACTTAGGTGGTCACCATGCAGCGAAGTCCAAGTGCGAATACTTCACACAACTATAGAGAAGGGTGGGAACATACAACGCATTTCCAAAGTTGAAACTGGTGCAAGGTGAGAGTTGGTAGGTTGTCATCAGCTGTCTCCAGCCCCTTGCCCAACACAAACTGGAAGATCTAGGCCTCTTTAAGGGCACTTTTAGCCTCTCTCACACACTGGGATTTCAGAACCCCTTCCTCAAGGCAAAGAGGTAGGAAATAGGCAGCTGTGCCTAACACCTCCAGAAAATTTAGATGAAGAAGATGAGTCTCCACAGCCTAGAGATTCTTTTGCAGTATGATGCAGAACTCGATACCTCTTCTTTGTTTCCAATCTGGGGATTCTAGAAAAGAATCGTTGCTTTAGTCTTGTATATCAAAAAGCTAATTGAAGTGTTTTTTTTTTTTATTTTTTTAATCAATACAGACTGCTGTCAAGAGAAAATTCAATTTTAAATCTCCAAGTAAAATTAAAACAAAACAAAAACTGCTGGCAGCTTTTTAAAAAAGAGTGGCTACTGAGATTGTGTGCATGTATTTATTTACATTGAAGGAACACATTCTATTAATTTTTTTGCCAAAATTGATAGGCTTTGCCTATACAAACCTACCCTCTGCTCAAGGATTTGTGAGGGTTTTTTGTTTTCGTTTTGTTTGTGATTTCCTAACCAGAAGCCCACTGGGTCTGTTTGAGGGAAAGGGAATATATTTGAGGGGCTATGATGTGGCAGGTGTATCTTAAGAAGATATTAAGATTCCCTTAAAAAATAAAGTTCCCTTAAAAAAAAAAAGACCCTTAAAGCACAAACTTCTGCCAAATGGTTTGTTTCCCTTGTTAACCTTTATTTTGAAACAATTTCAAATTTACAGAAAAGTTGTAAAAACAATACAAAGAGCTCCCTTATATCCTTCACCCAGATTCCCCAATAATTAACATTTTATTACCTTTGCTTTTTTTTGAACCTTTTGAGAATAAGTTGCAGACATGATGCCTATTATCTTTTTATTTTCTTCAACATTTTTTCAAAGAAAACCTTCAAACACAAAGAAAAGTTGAAAGAATTTGCAAAAAATACCTCTAAACTCACCACTTAAATTCTACCATTAGTGTTTCACCATATATGTTCCCTTATAAGACTACTGTCCATATGTATATCCATCCATCCCTCCATTGTTCCCATTGATGATGATGGTGATGATGATGATGATAATGATTTTTGAGATAGGGTCTGTCTTTGTCCCAGGGACTAGAGTGCAATGGTGTGGTCATATCTCACTGCAACCTCAAAGTACCGAGCTCAAGTGCTCCTCCTCGCTGAACCTCCCAAATAGGTGGGACTACAGGTGTGTGCTACCACACCTGACTCTTTATTTATTTTTTTTATTTTTTGTAGAAACGGAGTCTCATAATATTGCCTGGGCTAGTCTTGAACTCCTGGCCTCAAGTGATCCTCCTGCCTCAGCCTTCCATTAATTTTTTTAAAACAGCTTTATTGATAAATACTGTACATATCATAAGATTCATCTATTAAATAATTTTAGTCCATTACCAAGTCATAGGAAACCACAGTGTATTTTGGTAAATTCCAATGAAGCAGCCCATTTCTGGGCATTAGTTACTCTTATTTTTTTGAAGGAAACTGCTCTCAGCTAGAGGCCCTGGGTTATGTTGCAGAACCTGCTTCTGTCTAGTGGTTCAAATCTGGGTAAATCACATAGCCTCTCTGAGTTCTAGTTTTTGGAAAAATGAAATGAGGCCATTTGACTCAATGATCAGTCAATAAATTTCTTGTGGCTCTATAATGCAGAAATTCTAAACCTTAGGATCTCTGTTTCTGATTTTTCTGCATGGAGAATTGTATTACACCTTTTGTTTGCTTTCCTCAGAATTAATCCTGATGACATTATAGTGGAGCAACTTAGCTTGAACATTTAAGGGGATAAAACACTTATGCCTTAAGGACTCTTTGAGAGTGAACCATTTATATACAGCATTTGCAGTATTCTTCTGTGAAATGGAATCTTGCTGTTACTAATGCAGAAGCCTGCTGGTAAATGCTCAGGCTGTACATATTAGCCAGCTGGTGGCTGAATTCTCACTATTGAGCTGCCTAGAATTGGAATAATTAATTTTCCCAGAGAAAGTACATTGTGTTGTAGCTTTTTGGATTTGTGACTGTAATGTGTAATCACCAGGGAATTTATATAGATTTGCAATTATATTAGAGTTAGTAATTTATAGTAAAGAGATAAGAATTTGCTAAATAGAAAATATAGAGCTATGAGTTTTCCATTAATAGTTTTGTGAACCTTGTATAATACCCAAGCTGTTAGTAAGGAACTATTAGCTAAATAGTCAGTTCATGTTCGTCTTATCTAATGAAAGCAGAACTTAACATGTTTGCCTCAGGAGTTTTCTCATTTATTCTAAATATGCTTTGCTTTTGTATGAAAAGGGAGTGTTGCTACAAAACTTGATATTTTAAAGAAGTGTGATTATGAATAATACCTTCCTAGATATATAGTGTTATGCTTTTAAAAATATATTCCAGTAATATTCTCCTTATTGTGTCTAAAAAGTAACATTCCACCCTCTGTATACTGTATCTTTAATGAAAGAACATGTGAATTGACTCTTCTTTAAAATTACATATTTCTTTGAATAAAAGTCAGCTTTTTTTAAAAAAGAGGATATTCATACACAGTTATGGTAATCACTCATATATAGGCCAAAAAAGTAGGCATGTAAAAAGTTACATAAGTTACCGAGAAGCCTTTATCTTTTATTATAGTTAAATATAGTTTTCTTTAAAATTTGTAATCCTTTACCAAACTTGTAGTTATAGTTTTTGAGTTGTATAATTTGATATTCTACTTTTCATGAAATTGACACTTCCAACACCAACAATTACTGTTTTTATTTTTTTTAAAGAAAGATTTCTTGTTTCATATCAGTATTCTAGGATAAAATTTACAACTTTTATAGTTGATAATGAGTAGTCTGATGACTCAGTATTCCTGAGTTAATAAAGTTACACAGCTATTAATCAGAAACCTCAACAACCCGGTATGTTTCAGAACTCATAATTTTTTTTTTTTAATTTTAGAAAGTTAAATCAGTTCCTTTATAGTATGCTATAGAACATTTCCAGTGGGATCAAGCTAGCATATTAATATTTCTGCAGTAAAACAGAAATATTTCTTCTATGTAAGATCAATAAAGACTCTAAGCAACTTCTTATCAGTCTGGAAATTAGTTATTGGTTAACATAATTTGGATTAATGGAACTATTTTTGGTTTTCAGAATTTTTGAACTTTAGAATTACAGATAAAAAATTTAATACTGCTTATTTCATGGTACACTTTTCAGTGAGTTGTTTAAAGACTCTTCCAGCAAGCTATTTAAATAAAGCATTATATTCTTTGAACATCAAAAGCTAAATGTAAGCAAATGGCATAGTTTTAAATGATTTTGCATACCTATGTTACTGATGACAATATGAACTAATTTCAATAACAGTTAAAATAAGAATAACCCACAGCTTTAATATATTTGAGTCCTTACTTTAATTTTTTCTTCTTTCCTAAAATTCATTTCAACTCAAAATATTTGCAAGTCCCTGCAAATTTTCTATGAACTCTAGTTGTTCATCAGCTGAAAAATATTAATAGTAGTAAAGCAAATGAATATCATTTTTTACTTAAATGTTTGCTTTGGTTTTTTTAATGGAGAATTCTACCTGGGATAAATTTGAACTACATGTGTATTAAACTAAAGAAATAAACATAGGTAGATATATAACAAATTTGGGGATTAGAAATACATATTTAGTAATTATAAAAGGAAAAATCAGACAGTTATTAGTAAATACAGGCAACTATTCACGCAAATGTGAATCTCATCCAAAAGAATCCTTTGAGACACACCCAGAATAATGTTTGTTTAAATGCCCGGGCACCCTGTGGCCTAGTCAGTTGGACACATCAACTTAACCATCACAGGGCAGCAGCACAGGGAGATGAGAGCAAACCTACTGATGAGTGCCACAGATAGCATCTCCTCAAGACTGCCTCTTGTGTGGACGGTGTGAATCTAAACAAGTGAGTACTGTGAAAGTGATTACTGATCTCAATCTCACCTCCCTTATATTAGAGGAGATGGCTAAAAGCTACTGAAAGAACTCAGGAAGCTGAGGGAGCTGTCTGACTAGAATCTGGGCCTCCTGCCATCTACCTTTGAGAAAACACGTATTTATGAATTACAGTTGACACTTGAACAACATGGGCTTGAACTTGCATTGGTTTACAGAGATTTCCTTCTACCTCTGCCAGCCCAGAGACAGTAAGACCAACCCCTATTCTTCCTCCTCCACCTCCTCAGCCTATTCAAGGTAAAGAGGAAGAGGAGGAAAATCTTCATGATGATCCACCTTCATTTAATGAATAGTAAGCATATATTCTCTTCCTTATGATTTTTAATAACATTTTTTTCTCTAGATTACTTTATTATAAGAATATGGTATATTATACATACAACAACCAAAATATTGGTTATTGATGGTTAATATTATCAGTAAGGCTTAAAGTTAATATTATCAGAAAGGCTTAAGTTAGTAGTTAATTTTGGGTGGAGACAAAAGTTATACATGGATTTTTGACTGTGGGGGTGGGGTCAGGGCCCCCAATCTCCACTTTGTTCAAAGGCCAATTGTATAACATAATGGTTATGTTAATAATTAGAGTCCTGGGTTCTTTTTATATATCTCATGATGTCTGCAGTTGTCATTACTGAGGGTGTGTCATGTCCTAAAGCCATCTCCACCTTAAAAATCTGTCTCCCTTCTCCTCAAGTTCCACTAAGAAGAGATGGGATTCACTTATGTGTGAATAAGTACAACTTTAATTGCAAGTGCATGCCTTAACCTTAAGTTTCCATTAGCCTTTCCATTTAATAAGTATTATCCCATACACTGTCATATTTGATTACTCAGCGAGGTATAGGGTGAATTATATGAAATTGCTGATGTTTGACCAGTGTGGAGTCACAAAATCAGCAATTTTGTATGGTTCAGTATAGTATTATTAAACCTACTTTTGAGATGCAAAAAAGGGAGACCACAAGCAAATGCGACTTTTTTTTTTTTTTTTAAAGAATCACAGAGATTTTAGTAGCAGGGTTAAACTAAGGCTTGTGTCTGCAAAATTGTTTGATTTTTCCACATGGCCACCACTGACCTGGCAACCAGCAAATCATTCAGATCTTACTGAATACAAGTAAATGCTAATTCAAATAGGATGAAATTTATCTGACATTTTAATGCTCAAAACTCTAGATGTCAATGGCTTTCCATCATTTTGGTTTTGGTACAGTTTCCAATTCTTTTTCTCACTAATAAAGTACAAATATTGGAGGTTCTAAAGTCACCATAATTTGTAGTCTCCCATATGTTTGAGACTCCTGAATTTATCACACTTCTACTTTTCCCTGCTTAGAAATTTTCAAAAATTTTGAAAGCTTTAGAAATATTTAAGCACAAAGGATTACCATTAGACTATAAAAGGTAGTAACTGTGATTTTCTTTTGATTGTATTTATAATTATTCACATTATGCAGAAAACCTCTGTGATAGCTTTTGGCAATCTTTGCTGAATATACATGCATTTTGGAAAATTGTGCCTCTGAGTTATTTATAGAAATACATATTTTATTGATTCTTTAAGCTTTATTTTGAGATATTACATGTTCCCAAATATTGGTGAAAATGGAAACAGAATTTTTATAAAGTGCCTAAAAATAATATTGCTAAGATTTTTTGGCAGATCAAGTCTAACAATTTGCTCATAGAGATCTATTTTCTTATAAATAAAGCTGATCAGAGAAGCATGAAATTGAGAGCATTTCGAGGGCCTGTTGGAATTGAAGTCACTACACTCTGCTTACTCTTTATGATCCTGCTTTTGTGATTTGTCTTAAAAATGAGGAAAAGGAGTGAGTTCAAGAAGAAGCCATTATGTGGTCCTGCCTGAGTTATTTGTAGGTTATAATGGCAGCTTGTAGGGTCAATGATGGCTTAAGGAGGGAGGAAGCAGAGAGGGTAAAAGCTCTCCAGCCCCATGTAGTGGGAAATAAAAATTGTCTTCATAAGGTTTTTGTGACTGTTGTTGTTCCTTACCTTTCTTTGACTGATAAAAAATGAAAATGCTAAAATAAGTGATAGCTTAATTAAAAATATCAGCATATTTAGCACCCATTTTTAAAAATCACTTCTGTCCATTTTTAAAATAATCCTCATCACAATGTCAACAGAGGAAGGGGAAATGGAAAATGGAATTAAGAGGAAGATAACACTTTACAAATGCTGCATAGCAAATTCAGTTAATCTACAGAGGGACTCATTTCATTTCATAGGAATGTGTCTAAAAAAGGGGGGGGAACCATCTTTTAGGAAGAAACCACCTTAAAATTACCTTTATAAAATTGAGCTTCCTAGGCCAGGTTGTCTGAGAGAATCATCAGAAGCCATTTTTTATGAGTTTTTAAAACTATTATTTGTCATTCCTAAAATAGAGTAGCAGCCATCTTCCACCTAGTATATAACAGAAAAAATAATCAAGTACTGAATTGAATAAACACTGTTATTTATTGGGCTAAGGCAAGGAAGAAGGAAAATATAAAGTTACTAAGCACCAAGGATCACAGGAGCTTCTGGTCCATTCTAGCAGAGGAAATTTACAAGATGCCAAGCAATTAATGCTAAGTGGCATGTTGCTAATATAATTACAATTGAGGTTTCAGAGAAAAGTAAATTCACCACAGGTCAACGCATTTGTTGAAGTGTTTGTGGAGAAGAGATGGGAACTGTCTCAGGCTGTGTCTTGACTTACATACTGTGAAATTGCATACTCTTGTTTTTAAACAGGATTCTATGATAAAAGTAAGAGGGGAAATGGTCTGTTTAAAAAGTTTTTAGAAAAAGAGTTACAGAGGATTAGCAGAGTCTGTTGTAGAGGGGAGCCTCAATCTGGGGAGAAAGTCTGAGTGTTTGAGTTAAAAATATGCTGTTAGGCAGGTGTATTCAACCCTCTTTTTCTTTTTTTCTACTTAAAAATTGGGGACATAATCGTCACTAGGAGACTAGGGAAAAACAAGCAGCTTAAAAAAAAATAAAACATGGGCATGAAGTATACATGGAATACTTACTCCATACACTGGAATAGATGAGTATTTAATCTACCACCTTTGGCTGACCTTGGCCAAGAGACACAACTATTCTATGCTTCAGTTACTTCATGAGTAAACAGAAGATAGTGGTAATCCTAAGGGACGAATCCCTACCTTTTTGTCTTCATGCATTTCATATGGGTCAGGCCTTCCAGCTAGAAATTAGAAATAAGATATCTCACTTCATCCATTAGGCTTCTGAACAGATTATGATGCAGTGTAAAATATTTATTAGCCCTAGTTCCCTAATAATTTAGCATCTGGTTCCCTAGAAATACAAATCTTACAACCATAACTATTTGAGACTATAACTATAACTAAATGAGAGAGCTATTTAGAGAGAAAAACTGAGTAAGTTACCAGGTAGAATTAAGCTTTAAAACAATCTCTTCCAAATGAGGCAGTATTTTGCTTATATCTTAAGTGATAAAAGATGAATTGTTATTGTACAAGGAAAGCTAGCTAATCCCTCTGTATTTAGATCAAGATATAGACAAATTATTAAAAATAAATGTCTTTTCAAAAGTAGGTGAAGTGAGAAGATAGCAATGGATCCTGTTAATACATTTGTCTATAGGCTTAGAGTGTTTAAAACTTCCAGCATACTTAAATCAATAAATAATAAAGCCATTATTCATAATCTTTGCCAAAAATTGGTAATAGGAGGAATTCCAGGAGAAATACAGAGAAAATTCTTGATACTTACATATGGAGGTGGGAAGTATACTCTAAATTATAGACTGGCAAGTTTAGTATCAATCCCTTGCAAGAAACTCAAATGTATTAAAACCTTTGAAAGGGAAGTGAGGATGCCCAGTATTCTCTATGGGTTCGCCAAGAATAAATCACACCAAACTTAACTTATGGGACCTTTGATAGACTTTTTTTAGTCCAGTAGATCTGCTGATTTCTATAAAGTGTGGATAACTATTTCAAAATCACCCGGAGACTATTTTCAACCAATCTTCACATACCTTTCTCCAAACTCAGTTTAGCACCCTGGGTATTTGCATATCCACACCCCTAGCTCACCACCCCCACACATACAATGAGGATCACTGTCTACTTAAAATAAAAGATACAGATATAATTGTGTCCCAAAGTTAGTATCTTCAATGGCATATACTTGTATGTTTCCAGATTTATGCACAGAATCTAACACTTAGGGGATATTCAATAAATGTTTATTGTGTGAAAAAGTGAAAAAGAGAGATAGAGACATGAGAGAGGGAAAGAGAATTGCATCATCATTTTTGTTTATTAAAGACTTTTAATAAAATATTTAACCTTTCACTGCCTGAATTTTCTGATGTGTAAAGGAAAGGGATAAACAGGGTTAAACAGGGTTAAGAAGGATAGATAGATAGATAGATAGATAGATAGATAGATAGATAGATAGATAGAAGTACAGAGATAGATATAGCTTAATACAGAACGTGACATACATAAGTACTCAATGTTACCTACCATTAGCTATCATCATTAGAGCAAAGGAAGCCAAGTTCCACTTTACTTTGTTTAATCATCAAGCTAAATTTAGAATAATATGTCTTGTTCCCGGAAGCGTATTTTAAGGGAAACATCAATAAAATAGAATGTGAAGTGCCTGAGCAATGGACTCCATTGGTATCCAGTTCCTATGGCAACCTGTGCAGGGTATTATAGACTTGGGATGAAAATTGTTACATGGATGGATAGAAAGAAGACACAGGGCCTCTGCAGTTTCAAGTGCTTCGAAGTCTGTCATGTGGAAGACTAAAGAAACTTTGAGTTTGTTACGTAGAGGATACAGCTAAGGAGGACAATCACATATTCATTTTTTCCTGGACAGTCATAATTTATGTTTGCGTAATTATCAGTTGGATTTAATTTACACACGTATTTCCATTTGGATAAGAAATTAAATTGTTAGCCCACATCTATGTTAAATATGCTGTAGCGCAGAAGGGACACATTTGAGTTACACATAGAGCAATGTACAAAATATTCACGGTGTCCAATGAAGAAAGTAGGCTGCCCTTTGAAATTGTGAGTTCATGTTACTGGAAATATTAAATTTGATACAAGATAATGATTCAATATAAAGGGTGATTCATTCCCTGGATGGGAAATTAGACTAGATGTACATCATGACATTGTAATATGCAATCTAATAGATGACAATTCTTAGTTTCTTTTGTGATCTACCTGCTGCTCCTTTCCTATAAAAAGGAACACACAAAAAATGAACTCTGAACTTACATTCCTATTTAAGCCAAGTGTTAATCTGCTAAATGATTCATTTTACAAATAAATCAATTTCTAGCAAGGCCTAAAAACATTCAAATGCCAGTACAAAACGTTTGTACTGGCATTTTGGTATCAGTTTTATTTTTCATATCTCTGGAATGAATGTAGAATTTATTTTTTGAAATAGGTAATTTCATATTTTCTATTTCTTTTTCATTTTCTAATAGTTTCAGGGGGAAAAATATACTATATTTGTTGTACCTTCTCAGATTGAATGACTTAGAACTCTAAGATATAATCTGAATTAACTATTAAGCCATCTCTTACCCTCCTATGAATATAGACTTTTAAAATGTGCAACCTCTGGACCATGAAGTCTTACATGGCTAGGGCATCTGAATACAATGTCTCGTTTTATGTGACTGTTACTCACCAATTTGTTTATTTCTGGTGGTTGTTGTTTAAAACTTGATTTTGGAGCTAAAATAACCAGATATAAAATTTCAATGAAGAAAATCAGCTGTCATTTACTAGAAAAATATTAATATTCTAGCACCAAAGGTTTTATCTAATGAATTTAGTGGTGGTTTACAAATAATCCAGATGTAAAAAAATAAATAAATAAATAAGCATACTTTCATTTTCACTTTTACTGTGGTTCACACATAGATATTTTTCAGTTGAGGGAATTATTCATTTCCTGGCTACTTATTGAGTGCCTACTTTGTTCAGACACTCTGAGCTAAGCCCTGGGGATGATGCCTCAGTAAACAATGTAAAGTTCTTGCTCACATGCTGCTAATGTTCTATATATTGTATGAAACTTGTAAAGGGCCTTGTCCCAAATCCTTCAGCAGATCTTCATCCAATAGGAGATGATTTTCCTTCCTTTTATTCCTGCAGCACGTGAAGCACCCTCATAGTTACTGAGTATCTCTAACAGGCAGTGGGCACATCACTAGGGAAAGAACTGGCAGAATAAAGATGGTGGTGCTAAAAAAACTCAATGCCAGTTGCAGTAGGAAAACCCCTGGGCAGCAGGAATCTTCCCTTTTTGGGTCCAAAATGCCTTACCCTATAGCACCATGTCCAGATTCCACATCACTAATCACCCCATGCACTGCCTGGCCTCAAACTCCTTTTAAACCTCATTTCTCATGATATCACTGACATGTGCTCGGTTTTCCCAGCCCGTGCATTACACATTGGCATGTCAGCTGCAGTACTGCCTCCCTGAAACCTTTGGTGCCAGTGGCCAGCATCTGTTTTCCTTCCAAATCCAACTCAAATTCAGCCTTCTTTATGAGCCTTCTTTGGTCTCCCCAGTGGTATTTATTCTTTTCTTTTTTTGGAGAACTCTCATGGCACTTAGGGCATGTTTTTCTGGGATCATGTATGGCACTGTACATTTAATCACAATTATTTGATGTTCTTGACTAATTCCACGTATTTACCCTATTAGCCTAAGAAGGCAGAGTTAGAGTCTTTATACCCACTAACGTGTCTAGCAAATACCCTGAAAGTAGCAGGTCTTCAGGACATATATTTTGAATGGGAGGAACGTATTTTCTGTGTCAACATTTATGGAATATTGTTCCCATTTACCATTCAGTGACTGTTACATTATTTTTTTCTTACACCTTAGATCCTGCATTGTCATGTTTGTTGTATTTCTTATTCTTTAGAGAATAAAGTAAAAATGCAAATAATATGTATTTACCAAGTAGTTCAAAGGAAAGGATAATTAATGGAATCAACATTATCTTTATTTTTTTCTTAATGTATTTAAAACTGTAAAATGTATTTGTAAGCAACACATTTCTTATGTTCCAGTTTTTGAAGGGCGTTGCTGAAGTTAGTGTTAACATTCACCTTCAACCTTTTCATGTTGACCCAAACTAATTGATGTCCTCTCTAGGAAGCTGCTTTTGAAAAACAGAATTCAGTTCACAGCATTGAAGAGTATGTACCTCTCTCTCTCCACAATAGCCTCAGATGGCACTTTTCTCATAAATTGTCCTAAAAATGAAGGCAAGTCCTAGGGAAAAGTCTTATTCCTAACTAAGGAGGGATGACACCATGTGACATCTGTTCTGGGAGGATCAGGGCAAGGGTGGGAGGTCAAGTGAAAGTATTATAAACAAATCTAGGGACGAAGGAATGTAGGTAAGTGCATTGAAGGAGATTTTGCAAATGTCTCTAACATCTGGTTTCATGTTGGTCTTTGAGATTCAGCCAACTTCTACTCTTTTAGCTCAGTCGAGGCCAGCATTTAATGCACATCCACTATATCAGATTTTGTAATAGGCTAACTATACCATTATGAATAAGGTGTTGTAGTCTTTTTGACTATTAGTAAAAGTAGACACATAATTAGATATTGGCCCAGGCTATCAAGTGATAAACCTTTAAAGAGTCATCCTAGATTCCTCCCATTTATTTCTATTGTTGCTCTTGGCCCCATCTCCATCCAGTTGGTCCCCAAATCTTTATGATGTTCCTTCATAATAGCTCTCAAATCCAGTCCTCTTCACTAATCCCATTCCTTCGTTCATTCTCTCGTGACCTCTAACTTTGGTTCCTGTAGCAACTTCCTACCTGGTCTGCTTACCAGTAGGTTGAAAACCTCCCAGCTGTCCGTGGTTTTTTTGACTGATTGATTTCTCAAAAATTCCTATCTGAATGCTTCCCTCCCCTGCTTACGTCTGTCTTCCTCTTTCCTTCTATTGGAAGTTTATGCTCATTTTCCTCTTTCACTTGGCTGTCATGGATCCCATTTATTTTGTCTTTTTCCACTTTTTCCATAACCATTCCTCCCTTTGCTTTTGGAACAACCTCAAACTGGGTGAGTTAACTCATTTTGTACCTACTCACAAGTCTCTCATGATACAGCAACCAAAACCACAGTTGGAGTCTGGTTTTCTTTTTAATTCTGATGGTATAGCGTATTCTGTTCTGCACCTCCCTGCCTTTTTCTCATTAGCTCCGCTCCCCTGAGGACTTTCTCTCCTGCAGCCTTCTGCTCTACCTCCGAGCCTATAGTGTGGCTATTGAATAAGTGAATGAATGGGGTGTGTCATTTCCATTTTGAGTACTTCCCAGTTGGGCCACCAATTTCAAGAGATCAAGTATCTTCCCTGTGGAGTGATCCCTTTGGATATTTCTTTACAATGTGTTATTGTAGATTTTATGGAAGAAACTTGTTAAGGTTTGGTTTTAACTAGGTGGAGGAGAGGACAGTAATGATTAAGGGAAGCTGGAAGTCAGTTTTAAAAGAAACTGCCTTTCTGAAGATCAGAATTTGGTTCTGATCAATGATATTTCTAGACTTTTTTTTTGCTCCCAATTTATAAAAAGAAATGTATTTACATTACAACCCAGAATATGTGTGTGTGTGTGTTTGTGTGTAGTCAGGAATTCTTTTATTCATTTAACATTGACTGAGCACTTACTATGATTCATACTATGATATATGAACACTTATATTCTAGTCCAGTGAGATAAACAATAAAACAAAGGAGATATACCAGGAGATCATAAGTTATCTTGAGGTAAATCTTGGATGGAGGATATATTTATATACATGCATGCATATACATATATATATATATATATATATATACATATGTATATACTCTACACAAATATGCTTATATATACGTATATACTTATATAATATACTTATACATTATACTTATATAATATGTATATACATATGTACCTACATACATATGTAATTGAAAAGAGCTTCATGAAATAATATTTACCTTTACTATTTGTAATGCACTCTGATTTTTTTCTCTTCTATTTTTTCTTAATGTTGTTTGCAACTGACTGGGTGGATTTTTTGACATACCAATGCATTGAGACTCGTGATCAGAAAACACTGGTTTAGTAAGTATAAAATGTGTCACCAAGGTAGTCAATATCTTTATGAAGAGGTAGGGAGAGACTTCAGAAAATTATGGTTATTTCCATAAAATTGACATTATATAGCTATTGCATAAAAAGTCCATATTGTATCAAACTTCTCATTTTGAATTGGATAAACTTAATTTTGTAATCTTCACCAGGTTTTCACTGTTTAAAAGGGTTTAAATTTCACCATTTGCAATGGTGAACATTTTTATGAGTATAATTATGTAAGAAATTACTCACTTGAGTACTATATAAACTTTGGAAAATCTTTCCATAGGGTAAAATGCTGACTAAATTTTAGAACTTAAGGAAATGGTCAAATTTAGGCAATAATATTGACTTCTTATTGGAGGCTATGGCATATGACATAGTTACAACTTAGACAGTTGAATTATATCTACAGTATAGCATGTTGAAATAGGGCAAAACTTAGCTCCTTTTTGTGTTAATTGTACTACGTATCATGGAAGAAGTTCTCTGAGTGTATATCACCTAAAGATTAAGAAAAGAAGTATATTTTCCCTCCCATTTTCCACATGAAAACTACAGTTATATTTCATCTTTAAAAGCACTTAGTACAGAGCCACAGATCATTTTAGCATTCTGCGGGAAAATTTAAAATGCTTTTAAAATTCTAAAGCAATGTGGGTGCTTCAGTTCTATCCATGTTTATCAAAATTGGGATGAGCCATTTCGTTTGGTATTGAAATAAAAACCACAGTCTAATCAATAAAGTAGTTTATCAGTTATGCAGAACCAAGTTGTTGTTGTTTACCTAATTTAGTGGAAATTTCCAGATAATACATGACTTTGCTTTTATGTTTATTCTAAGAATAATAAAGAAGTCATCATGCCATATCTAGGGATGCTTTTAATTATAAAAATAAAATAATTATGCAAGGCTAACCGTATGAACACATTAATTTCTGACATTATTTACATCTATCCTTTATGAGGCTACATTGGGTAGATTTAATTATTGATAAACCAGATCATTAATAAATTTAACTCACACATATCCTCTTTAAAGGAGACAGATAATTGTCAGAGTAGCTGCTGACCATAACCATCTTCAAAATTTAAGTTAAGAAATATACAAGATTGCTCAATATGGGTACTGAGTAACTGACTTTGTTATTTTACCAACAATGTTCCTTTTAGTTAGGTGCAAAATATATGATAATGCCTCTCAAAAATAAATGATAGTGGTTTAAAACATTCAGTGAATTGCTATAGTTTCCTTATTCTAGATTCAAATAGGTAACAAAACACTTCATGTAGCATGTGTGAAGTTTGGGGTAGAATTCCACTACAATAAATATTAATACTTGCTAGAAATCAGAGGTTAAAATAGAGGGGCACAAATATTCAAGCCTTTCTGCTCCCAATGGGGAGTAAAGCAGAAAGTACAAAACTGCTATGCATATATCATTAATGAAGAAAGACAGGAAGATAAAAATAATTTTTTGATGCAAAGTCTACTCATATTTAAGGTGAACATCAGAAGACAAAAGAGTATTTCTCCGTCAGTCTTCCTCTTACATGCGTAGATAGCAAGGGTGTGCCTATCTGTGTGTGAATGTGTTGAACTTAGATGTTTATAAGTTTAACAGCATAAGATGGATAAGGGAGACTTCTCGCAGGTAGCGGGGTCTGTACAGACCTCTAACTGCCTGTAGTGCTGGGACTCAGTCCAAATGCCTTCTTCTAAGTGAAACGGACAATTGTAAAGACTAGAACTCTGTCCACTTGGAATCTCACTTGCTATTAATGTATGTGTGCTTGCAATGCTTTTTAAAGCAAGCTGCCAGTGATATACAGAAAAAATGGACAAGAGAGAGGCAAACCAAAATTGAGGCTCAGAGTGGCACAGGCCATGCTGTTCACTGTTTCCTCCTTTCCAACCACTGTCTGGCTCAAGCTTCAATAATTGAGAACTACAAACATTGCATAGGAATATAATTAAAACAGCAACAATAATTATCATGTCGTCTGCATTAAATTCAGTTTGTACCTGCAACTAGTCTAAGTGATTTCTGTGGATTATTAGGGCTAAAGGTTGGGGGTAGGGGGAGTTGGGCTCTAGCTTGGGGTGGGGTCTGGGCTCTAGGAATGGGACAGAAAGGCTAAGGAGGCTGAGAGTCAGCAGAATCTGAATATTGAAAATATTTCTGTACTGTAATGACATTCATTTTTAAGGTTCTTCATATAGAGTTTTGACCCATTAATCATCTTTCTCTCAATTTTTTTTCTCTCTATGACAGACAGGAAAACACATCACACACACACATATACACACACACAAAGAGGTTCCACTGATGTCACTTTTGTTTGTCCAGTCCTTGGTCATTGTTTCTCTAGAAAGGCCACACCGTCTTTTTATGTTGATGGCTTTGTTGTCACTATTTGATGAGTTCGTTGTATGGACTTCTTGCTCCACTGGAAAGGCCATCAGTCAGAGTATGTCCTTGCAGAAGATGGTTAGGGGAAGGAATTTATTACCAGTTCATTTCCAGGCCTCACATGTCAACTCTGGCGTTTTGGATTTCCACACACCTGGACTTTGCAAGGAGCCAGACCTCCCTAAAATGTGAACTTTGCTTCTTCCTTGATCTGCAGTAGGACCCAGAAATGATGTTTCTTTTCATCGTGGCCTATAAAATGTAGAAATTGCCTAAGTTCTAGTCAATTTGGAACAATCGGTGGGCAATTGACTAGATCACACATCAATCTGATTTTGGCAGTTACCATGACCAGAAACCTCAAGTGCTATAAAGCTGTCAGTCTCATTGTAGATTTGTGTTCAAAGAGCAGTGGACTTTATTTCCTCCTGAAATATTTTTTGATTAGACAGTGAATTATCAGAAACAATGTCAGAACTTCAATATTCTCTATTACCATGTTAACATAAATGTTATTTTTCTAAATATGGTGAATCATTGTCTATTACTTCTCAGAAAATAAATTTAGAACAAAACTACAGTATAACTGTCCATAAAATGTAGTATTACACTGTCAGAGAAGACTCTCTGTTATGTTTGTTATCATGATATATGTATCCCAAAATGATTCAGATAAAGTTAGTATGGTCAACATTGTCCAGCAGTTAAGAACATGGGTTTACAGGTATCTGGGTAAAGACTCCTCTACCATTTGCTTGGGCAAATTACTTAACTTCCATGCACCTCTGTTTTCTCATCTACAAATCAGGTGTAGCAATAACTAGCTCCTTGGGTGCTGGCGATGATTAAATGAAGTGAGAAAACAATGCTGGCACTGTAAGCACTCAATCAGCGTGAGCTATAGTTATTGTTACTATTAAACAGCTGCAGGCAGAGTCCCCAAATAGTGAATGAAATACTATAATATTGTCAATCTACTATGTATTTTTCAAAGAATGTGATAGTTTGATTTTTATTTCTTACTTAAGCTAAAGAAAGGACTTCTGTAGAAGAGCTCTTATTAAAATACTTATAGGTAAAGAAAAATGTTTATTCAAGCATGATATAGTTTGTTTATAAAATTAAAATAGTTACCAAAGAGAGAATGTTTTTCTAAATGGAATGAGGAATCTTGTCATATTTCTCTTATTTTCTTTATCTTGCTCATAGTTTTCTTTTTTTCTCTGAAAATACTTAGCTTGATGATCTGTTTTCTGTTCATACCATTACTTCATTATTTATCAACTACAATTTAATAATGTATTGCCCATCATGATATCATGGCTATGACTACCCATTTCCTTGTTCATTTCCATTTGCAGACTCTGGCTAAGCAGAACAAATATTCAGATGTTTAATAAGATTGTACAATTTTTATTTACTTAAAAAATTTTCTTGAGACTTCATTTCCTAAGAAATCAATATAGACCAATAAAAGTTTCCCGTGTTGGTATCCGATTGGTATGCTTCTTAGAATTTAACCTTAACCAGGTTTTCTTCTAAAACTACTGAGACCTTTTATTTACAAATGATAATGATATGAATTATCACATAATTTAAAATTAGCATAACTTTCTTCAAAGTTAGCATATCTTCCTGTTAGAAAATTACTCGATTCTATTAATAAATTCTGAATTGCGACATCTGTTGATTTTTATGTTGATCTCTTTTGTTGATAGGGTCAGTGCCATGATTTTTTATGATATTTTTCATAGCTATTCAATGAAAAAGGTAACTAAATGCCATGCAGTTTATATATCAACCATATCTACTATGTCTTTTCTTCCCTCTCCCTACCCATTCAGTTGTTAATGATGGGCAATTTGGGCAGCAGTCACACAAATACTCTCACATACATCAAGGCCCAAGGTAGTTATCCTGCAAAAGAAAACTTTTACTTGGAGTTTTGAAATTTCTGAAACAACCTTTTATGTGCTAGGATCTCAGTCTACCCATTTATAGGATCTGTTGTGTAACATGTAAATGTGAGCACAGGGGTGTTTGGAGTACAAAATGGCCTTGGTTTCCAGGGTTTCCTCACCTTCTCTCTAACCTTTTTTCATGTATCGACTCTATTCCCCAAAATCAGATCCTAAAAATCCTTAAAAAAGTTTCCTAAAACACCTAACATGACTCTTCCAATGACTAAATGAGCTAAGATAGACAATGTGTAGCCCCTGGCATATAGTATGTGCTCACTAAGTAGTAACTAAACTAAAAAAGCAATTCCAAATTGAGAAGCATTAAAATCCTGATTTCTGCATATGTATATCTAGGTATTTGAGGAAGGAGTATTTCAATGTAAGTATGTTCCGGTATGTATATAGGAATATGTAATATGAGTTTTAATTGCTTTTCCTTACCTAAGCAATTTGTCCATTTCGTTTTTCAAGTTTGAATTTCACTGTTTTGTGAAATAGGTAAGAATTTTTATTAAAATCCCTCTCAGAAAAGCTTGCCTGCTCTCACTTTTTTTAATTAACAAGTGCAGCTAATTGGCCCATTTGAAATAAATAATTTGAATTGTGTAATTCAGAATATAAATTTAAAATAGGCAGACTGTAATGATTTTTTAGGTGGAGAGGATGTATTGAATACTTTAAGGAAAATTTATTGGAAGTGATTATGAAATAGTCTTTACCTTTCAAAGGGAAGTTGTTCATAACACACTATATGTGCTGTTAGGTCATTGATACAAGTCTGTTTTTTGAATAGAAACAATTGCCTAAAACTTTACACTGGGGTGGAGGGGACATTTGGTGGAAAAATCAACATAGTTTTAATGTTTAAGTTTCTGATTAGATGACTAAATACTTTCTGAAATTGTAAAGTCAAAGAACAGAGGGTAAGAAAAAGTGCTTCCTGTTAATAACACACAATGTTAGACAGACCCTTCAAATGTAAGTAGGAAATGCATAGGCAAGAACCATACTAAATATCAGTCATTTCTTGAAATAACAAGTATTCCCTTAAAATACCATTTTATGAATACCCAGAGATTAAAGAAACACAAACCACAATTCCCACAACCAATCTGAGAACACGTTTATGAGGTATGTAGAACTACTCATGAACTTTCAACACCATTGACTTGCTCCTTCTTTTTTTAAAAATCATGAGTAATTATTAACTTTACTAAAATACCTATGATTATTCTCTAGTGTGTGATCATATACCCAAAAGGAAATAACACATCATTGTCAGGTTCCATACTTATATAATAGTTTGGTTTTTTTTTCCCCCCGCAAGATGGGCTAAATGCTTTAACCTCCTTTGAACTACATTACCTTTAAAAATGTTGTAATAATCTTATGTTTAGAATGGGAACTATTTAAAATCCATGCCAGAATTATAGTCATCCGTAGGCCACACCAGAAGAGCACAGAGGTTACTGGAGTACCATTGAAGATAATGGTAGGAACACACAAAGGGAAAAAATCCTTTAAACATTTTAGTGACTCAACTTGCCTGTTGCTAATGACTTGCCAAATAACTGCAGTTCAGTTGTTATTTAAAGAAATTTTAAAGTTAGAGGGAAGATTAGGTATATAGTTGAGGCGTTTTCCAACTCCTTTCTTTAGCTGTGTAATCCTACTTAGAATTAACTCTTTAAGCTCTGTAAGGGGCCCTAGCCTACCTTATTCATCACTCTATTCCTGGCAGGGACAGAAGTTCTTGGCACAATGAGTGCTCAGTAAATATGTGTTGAAAACAATGAAAAGAGAGACATAATGTAAGAAATGGATAAAGTAGATTTTTTTTTTTTTTTTTGAGGAAAGCAGGATGAGCAGACATCTATCTCAGTAGTAGACTCAGGAACTCACCCTCTGACACATTAAGAAACCCCCACAGACACACATGCATGGCTCTGCAATGCAATCAGAAAGTCACTGAGTTTAATCCTCTCATTTTATGTATAAGAAAATGGAGCTCAGGTGTTCTGTGATCCCTAATCTCAATATGTTTTTTGACCCAGATAGTATATATTTATTGGAGTTGGAAAAGAACATTCTATGATAATCTTATGAGACACTTTGTTTTTAGGGAAATTATTTCGGGAAGACAAATGATAAAAGAGAATGACCTATATAGCTCATTTATTCTAAATCTAAATGGTTATAACACATGCCTTGATAATTTGTATACCCAACATTGATACATGATATTCTTTCCAAAAAGCAGGTGTCTTATTCCTTATATATACTAAAAAGACACCATGATATTGTAATGAAACATAGGAAATAGCTTGCTGTCTACTCTTTAATAAAAAGAGAGTTCTATTCCACATAAAAATTTTAATCTTATTCTGGTTCCTCAGGGATAAAATAATGTAAAATGTATAGATGGACAGACACACACAGGATCATACTATGTAAAAACTAACATTTGCCTTTTCTCCATCTAATGGTAAGCTGGCTGATGTTTGTAAACTACGTGGTTTGATTGGATTTACTTCCATAGTCACCACATATTTGTATATATTTTAGTAAAATAGTCGAAAATGATAGGCATGGGGCTAGAGAAGTCACAGGTTAATGAACTGATCATAAAAAATGTAAGTCTGGAATTGTACAGCCCAATTCTGCCCTGGTATGAGTTTCTCAATGAAATCCGTGAGCCTCACACATTCATCTTGCTCAGAATCACCCCCATTTTATAGGGCTTAGGAAAGAGTAGCAAAAGTGCTTTGATAAAATGCGTAATTAGGGAGGCAAAGATCAAGGCTTTAAAGGAGGGCTTAGCAAAACAGATGTCCAAGGAGCCTTAGTAAGCTCAATGTTTCTAATTACACTTTGGCTGCAGGAAGGTTGAGAATTCATGCCTGGCAACTATTCTTAAAGTCTTAATCTTAAAATAACTTCACAGATTTATCATGCTTCAAATATTTTAATTAACTATAGTAGGATTTATTGAAAATGCTTTAATATTAATGCCATGAACTGGAAAACATCAGCATATATTTAAAAATTAAAGCATATAAGGGTTTATATGTTTTAGTAGTAACAAGCCATTAATTACAGACATGCGTCACTTAATGGTAAGGATCCTTCAGAGAAACGTGGCATTAGATGATTTTGTCTTTATGCAAACATCACAGAGTGTACTTACACAAACCTAGGTGGTATAGCCTATTGCACACCTAGACTGTATGGTATAGCCTATTGCTCCTAGGCTATAAACCAGTACAGCATGTTACTATACTGAATACTGTATGCAGTTGTAACACAATGGTTAGTATGCATGCATCTAAACATAGAAAACATATAGTAAAAATATGATATTATAATGTTATGGGACCATAGTCATTTATACAGCCTGTCAGTGAAAGAAATGTCATTATGTGGCACATGACTGTATATATGCAACATCCTTTTTAAAACAGGGATGATTTGAATAGTTTCTTTTTTTTGCAAGGTAACAAGTAGAGTTTAAGTTGTAAATATATAAGATGCGTGAAAACATCGTATTATCTGAAGACTTGCCAAATGTATGAATAAATCATTCTACTTTCTTTTTGCTTTTTATCTATTGCTTCATACATTGACTACATGGATTGTTTTAAAGAAAGAAAACTGTTTCATAGCTCTAAAATGGAGTATTCATGGTACTGTTTTTATAAAAATATATCTTATAATTTTGTAATGCTTTTGTCTTTTGCTTATAAATACACAGTATGTTTTGGTGTGTGTGTGAGTTTTATTAGAATTTATTTCCTACTTTATGATTTTGTGATATAGCAGAGTATGTCCCTCTTTTAATATAGGGAATGGATATGACATTTTTATGTGATTATTCAATTACATATTAAATACATTCCAAATATTTTCACCACATCAGTAATATGGATGAGGTGATAACTTTACTTCTACATAATATATGAATTCCATACTTTATAAGATTTCTTAAACTGCTGACTTATCATTCCATTCAGAAAGACTTTATATCTTTAGTAAATCATATACTTTTATGTAGAATTTCTTACATAGCCAGACTTTATATCTTTTTGAAATTTCACAAATCAGTTAGTAAGATTTTCTCTACCAAAATATATTGCATTCATACTCTTATATTGCTGAGAATACTCTGTCCAGATAAAAACCAACCATTTTGTCAACATTAAGTCAGTGTTGACTGATTAACACATTGTTCTCATTGCAACATATGGCTAGCTCATAATTAACTGAAAATAATTCAGTGGCTTTGTTTGGCTTTAAATCAAGTAAAGTTCTACTTGAGGCAGCCATGGCTGACATAATTTACGATAGTACTAATATCTTACTTTAAATCATATCGGTTCATTTCCTCTTTGGTATTTTTCTTTTCCATCAAATTCTATTTCTTGAGCTATAGAATGCCTCTAAACCACATCTGTGTTGGTCTAAATCATGAATAAACTTTTTAAATAAAGTGTGCAAAATGTGTTTTTGTTTATTCAAAAGATGTTTTCAATTACCATTAAGTTCATTGTTGGTCTAATGTTAGCAGCTTAAATATTTGAAGCTGCTCTGTGGAAACCAGACACCCATCCAAATTCTAAAAATCTGATAGATTCTTCATTTTATTGTGGTTTTCCAAAACAACTGTTGATTGATCGCACAAAGCAGAAGTCCCTTTGATGAATACAAGTTTAGTCAGAGTGCAATGAGTGGGTTAGTATCTATTTTCCTTGGAATTAATTAGTCTTGCCAATTCCACCCCTTCCTGCCATCTTAGACATTTTCTGCATATATTGCCAACAATGGCTAATCTTTCACCTATTGGGATGAATGAATATTATTTTCATCTCATTGGGCTGTACATTTTTTATGATGCCATTTCCCCCCAGTGTAATCAGTGTTTATTGAATAGCTAATTTCTCTGTGTCTATTCCTTTACTTCAGGTTCTGTTTGATGAATAGAGAGTTCCCCTACTGTATAATAATAATTGGAATTAGTTGCACCAAAGATTCCTTTCTTGTTCATGCTACATAGACAGGACCAGTGCATGGGGCAAGAAGGTGTGTTGGTGTTTTGTTCTATTTAATTATCCATGAGCCAGGCTGCCAGATGCTCCAGTCAATGGTGTGGCATTACTATTTTAAAAATAGCACTCAGGGTTCATCCCAGGATGGGAAACAAGCAGTGAAGAGGGTGCCTGTATCTTTAACTGTGCTGGACTTACAGCAATACATGGCATGCTGCCCAATGGTTAGAGCTACTCAAATGGCCTTTACCTTAATACAAGGAGGCTGAGAAAAAGTGGGGGCATGGGGAATATTTTCTGGACACTATGTCTTTGCCACATTGCTTGAATAGTTTATAATTTTATTGAAATAAGCCTATAAAATAGTATTATCCTTTATCAAAGCTTGTGGTAGCCATATTTCCCAAATTTGGTTGATAATAAGAATAACTTGGGTGTGTCTATCAAAATGAGACTCCCATACCTCAAAAATACCAAATCAGAATTGTCTGGGTTGGAGACAGGGAATCTGGATTACTAATAAATTCCCCATGTCATTCATATTAGACTTCACATTTGGGAAAACAATATAAGCATGGTCAAAAATACAGTGCCACAGTTAGCAAGAAGGAAATGCCTTTATAAGTGTGCACAACCTTAAGATGGGATGATCTTTTCAAACTCTGGAACCAAGCTACACTTTTATTTTTAATTGATACAAATATTTGCAAATATTTATGGATACATGTGATATTTTGTTACATGAATAAGCTGTGTAATGATCAAATTAGGATATCTGAGGTGTCCACCTTGATTATTTATCATTTCTATGTGCAGTGAACATTTCAAGTCCTGTCTCCTAGGTATTTTGAAATACACAATACATTGTTAACAAGTCACTGTACTCTGATATTGAACATTAGAACTTATTCCTTCTATCTAACTGTATGTTTATACCCATTAAGCAATCTCTTTTTATCCCACCCCCCACCACACACACACACCCTTCCCAGCCTTTGATGTCTGCCATTCTGTTCTCTACTTTCAACTTTTTTAGGTCTCATATATGAATGAGAACATGCGATATTTGTCTTTCTGTCAAGCTGTGCCCTTGTATAAACCTCTTCCTGGTGCCACGCAATTGTATGCATTGCATTATAGCATGCTCACGAATGCTTAACATGGTACCACTTGCTAATATTCAATGAGAACTCTTTATGAGGCATTGTGCTAAGCAACTTGATGTGTAACGGCTCACAAAGTGGGTCCTCTGATAACCACCACTGGAGAGGTGAGTGGACTCAAGCTTTAGGAAGAAGGATAAGTAAAATTTTTTTAAGAGGACAGGAAGGAAAAATTGGTAAGGCTATAGGTTAAAGATTACAGACTTCATTTCAGTCTGTCTTTCAAACACATAACACACACAGGCACACACACAGACTATGCTTGAATCAGAGATCAGAGTGCTGCATTTTTCTGGAAGATCTACCTTCCCCTACTCCCGGTGACTAAGACTATTTATATATTTATCTTTGATTGACACATAATAATTGTACATATTTATGGGGTACAGTGTGATGTTTTGATAGATGCATACATTGTACAATGATGAAATCAGGATAAGGAGGATATCCATTACCTCAAAGACTTATCATTTCTTTGAGAACATGCAAAATCTCTTCTAGTTATTTTGAAATATACAACACAATATTGTTGACTGTAATCACCCTACTGTAAAATAGAACACCAGAACTTGGGAACTTATTTCTCCTATATATCTGTAATTTTGTACCCATGACCTATCTTCACATCCCACACTTCCTCCTATCTTCGCCGGCCTCTGGTAACCACTCTTCTACTCTGTACTTCTGTGAGATCAGCTTTTAAAATTCTGCAAAGGAGATCGTGTGGCATTTGTCTTTTCGTGCCTGGCTTATTCCACTTACCATAATGTTCCCCAGGTTCATCTGTGATGCCACAAATGAAGCATTTCATTCTTTTTATGGCTGGATAGTATTGCATTATGTATTTGTATGACATTTTCTTTATCCATTCATATATTGATAGACACTTAGGTTGATTCCATATCTTGACTATTGTGAATAGTGTTGCAGTAAACATGGGGGGTTCAGATATCTCTTTGATATATTGATTTCATTTCCTTTACATAAATAACCAGTAGCGGTTCTGCTGGACCATATTGTTGTTCTGTTGTTAATTTTTTGAGAAATGGCCATACTGTTTTCCATAATGGCTGTACTAATTTACATTCCTGTTGTGTGCAAGGGTTCTCTTTTCTCCACATCCATGCCAGCATTTGTTATCTTTTGCCTTTTTGAAAATAGCCATTCTGAAGGGTGTAAGGTATTTTCTCATTGTGGTTTTGATTTGTGTTTCTCTGTAATTAGTGATGGTGAACAGTTTTTCTTATACCTATTGGCCATTTTTATGTCTTCTGAGTAATGTCTCTTGCCCATTTTTTAACTGGATGATTGGGATTTTTCACTATTAAGTTGTTTGAGTTCCTATATATTTTGAATATTATACCCTTATCAGATGTATAGTTTGTAAAATTTTTTCTCATTCTGTAAGTCTTTTTATTAAAATGAGAAGAAATACATTCTTGTATGTAACATTTTTGCTTGTTAGTACCTGAGTACAAGATATTTTAATTTCTTTTTTTTTCTCTCTCTCTCTCTACTATCTTCCAGAAAAGGCATAGCTTCTCTGAGTACAAATGAGGGAAATTGCCAATACAGTGAATTTTCTTGTGGCCTTGTATGATCTGAGAGCTGGCAGTGGACAAGCTAATGGGAGACCCAATAACTTGCAACATAGCAAATATGAGGAGCTCTCTTAAAATAATACATCTCACAGGAAGAAACAGATTGCCTCATTTTAAAAGACATTTGAAACACTGTGAGTTTGAGGAGTGTTATTGAAGAACATTTTCATTTCAAAAGCAGAGCTTTGTATGTCTGAATTTCAATCTATGTTATCTTGAACTTGGTTTCACACTAAAAGGAGTAAGATCTATTTCATTGCAAATGGAAATGCAAGATTAAGAAAGGATGATAAAAACTGGCTTCCTCCTGATTTTCCACCAAAAGTAAAAAAGTGATCTTTTATAAAATAAAACAAAACAAAATAGCAGGTGTGTATCAGTTAGAGAAAAACCACCTGGGTCAAGTCACACTCAAGTAAATAATAAATTATGGTAATGAGCCTCTTAATAGCACCTGATAACCAGTTGTGTAGAAAACCAAGCCAAACCCCATAAATACTTTAACAAAAGGTGTAAATCAACACATCAGTTTCCATTATTATCTGAAGTAGTGCTTTTAAATAAACCCAGGGCTAAGAGCTGCTAACTTACAAGGGAAGATAAACCCATTCATAGGGAATAGCTAAAAGCAAGGATTTCAAGAGAGAACATTTAATCCTGGGACTGAGATTAAGTGATAGAATTTAAATAGCTATGGAACACATGGGGGGTGGGGGGGTAGAACCAGGCTCTGAGAGAAAGTGGTTTCTGGCAGAATGTTTTCCACATTATTTATCCTTTGTGGTTTATAGTTAAAATAACTTAAAGTTTCTGTGCTCAAAATGTTCCTTATTCTGTAAAAAAAATAACATAAAGTAAAACATATTGGATGGAAATTTTAGAATGAGTATAAAATAGTGTCTACCAGTGTTTAATGCTACTTCTTGATTCACTGTAAGTATATGTAATGAGGATGACAGGAATTTAATTTTAAAAGATGCATACTGTTTCTTCTATAGCTAATAAGACAAAGTTAATCTATTGGCTTTCATTTTTCTGCCTATTTTCCATTAAGGAGTAGAAATGTCAAAATAGGGATGTTGTATCCATTCACATTAGCTGGAGGAGTATATATACACAGGCATGCGCGTGCACACACACACACACACACACACAAACACACAGTTAAACTGTGCTTTCCTGGCTTGCCACCCTCTGTGGAAAACAGGACCACTGGGCTCTAAAATCCCATGCTGCCCTATGCTGGTGGGAGGTATCCTACCGCCCTTGAGTTCTCAGTTTCCCAAACTTTCAATTCATTGTCTTGCAGCCTTCTCTTTTAGGTTTGAAGCTGTTCTGACTCCTGGTTTCCAGGTGTCAACCCAGATAGGCTGGGTGGCTCCTCTGCAAGTGGTAGATGCCCTCCTCTCTTACCCACTGTGTGCTCTAGCAATTAGGCTGGAAGATTTAAAAATACCCTTCTTATACTTTTTTTTTTTTTCCCCAAGGCTCCTGGCTAGAATTCTTGGGAGAAAGAGTAGAAACAAAGGACAATCAGAGCAGCTTGCAGTAAATTGCTTACTCCTTTTTAAATGCAAATTTTCCCTTTCCCCTGGGGTTCCAAACTTCTCTTTGATTGAGTTAGTACAACTTGACTTTCTTCACTTAGGACAGGGGGTTCTCTGGTCTGACCAGCCTGCAATTTTAGGGAGTGCATAGCTGCCCTCATTCTGGAACCCCTGTCTCCTTCCCTTTATCTCAGATTAATAATAGTTTTCTGAAATTCAAGTACAGACAGTTCTACTATAATGCTTGTTTTGGAGACATGATCTTTTTTTGTTCCATCAGTACTGTTACCTTAGGAGGAAATTTGAGAATTTTGAATGTGCTTATGCACAATATTCAATTTTTGAGAATTCAAAATTTGAGAATTTTGAATGTGCTTATGCACAATAATGCAGAAAACTGCACCTACCTGAATGGTGCCCTATAAGGACACACAAAATCACACATACACATACGCATACACACACACACATACACACCTCAATCCAGGACTGGCTAAGTAATTTGCCTAACCCAGTGGAATATGTAAAGGACAGATTCCTCGTCCAAAATTATTAAGAATTTCAAGGCAGCCACAGCAGAGCAATAAACAAGCAGAGGGCCCTGTGTTCCTGCAATAGGTTGCACTTTCGTGGGACCCGCCCTGCCTCAAACATCTACCACCTCCCAGTTTGCTGCTTGTGTCAGGAGCCCATCCCATCCATACCTCATGGCTAACAACTTTTCCTCCAATTGTTGATAGCCCTCCTTCTGCCCTGTCACAATAGCTTACAAGCTGCGTCCTTCAGATGACCATTTTCACAAGCAGAATTCAGGTCTTTTTAAAAGTGCCACATTTATTGTATTATTTATATATTCATTAACCATTTAATATTTGGTAAATTTCTATTGATTAAGCAGTTAATAGCAGTACACATTTAATATGTGTGCTGGTATTATTAAGTTTCTGTTATTTTCTCTGTGTTACTGATGAAATAGTTGATATGCACCTAGCTCCAATTTTCCTGTAAGCCCTATGGGTTTTTTTTTTCCACAAAATATTGCATAACATGGTGTTTTTTTTCTTTTTGAGGGGAGTTTTTTTAATGCATATTTCATGAAAAAAAGACATACTTTTTTTTCACACTCTGTGTGTGTGTGTGTGTTTGTGAGACAAGGCCTCTCTCTGTCTCCCATGCTGGAGTGTAGTGGAGTGACCACAGCTCACTGAGACCTCAAACTCCCAAGCTCAAGTGATCTTCCTGCCCCAGCTTCCCAAGTAGCTGGGAGTACAGCTGCACACCACCTCACCTGGCTAACTTTTCATTAATTTTTTTTTTGTAGAAATGAGGTGTCACTAAGTTGCTCAGGCTGATCTCAAACTCCTGGGCTCAAGGCATGAGCCACTATGCCCAGCCCGAAAAGACATACTTTTATTAGATATCCCTCAACACATAGATTTCATAGTTAATTGAACAGCAATAGTAGGGGTAATATTGAGAGTTTAAAACTTTGGCGAGGGCCAGGCCCAGTAGCTCACTCTTGTAGTCCCAGCCCTTTGGGAGTTCAAGGCAGGAGGATTTCTTGAGGTTGGGAGCTTCAGACCAGTGTGAGCAAAAGCCAGACCTTGTCTGTACAAAAATTAGAAAAATCAGCTAGGTGTAGTGGCATGCACCTGTAGTCCCAGCTGCTCAGGAAGCTAAGGCAGAAGGATCGATCATGGGAGCCCAGGAATTTGAGGTTGCAGTGAGCTATGATCACACCACTGCACTCTACCCTGGGTGACAGAGCAAGGCCCTGTTTCAGTAATTAAAATAAATAAGATAAATTTAAAAACAAAACAAAAACAAAACAAAATAGAAAAACTATGGTGAGAGTTCTAGGGAGAACTATGGTTTCAATGTTATCCAGATTGAGGTTGCCTCAAATAACCTGTTTATAGCCCATGAAAATGTTCTCAGATCACACAGAGGTATTGCTCCATAGATCTGAGTTGGACTTACAGTAAGGAATTATAGCTCAGTTGAATAAAATTCAGAAAATACTTGGATTAAGTTAGTTGATCATGTGAATGTATCAAACAAAATGAGAGTATATTTAATCAATGTATTGGTTGCTTAGGTTTAGGTAGGAGTACATAGCTGGAAAGCAGAGAAATAAATATGGAAACCCAGATATTTTTAAGTGCTCATGAATCAGAACAGGAATTCATATTGCAAGAATGTAAAATGGGTTTGCTCTTTCTTTATTCTTCTCTGTCTTAACAACTTGCATAAAATGATTTGGCTCAGGGGTGGGAAATACTATTCTATTATACTTGAAAGATGTAAAATAATTTTATTTAGAAAATAATTAAAGAATAGAAGAGCTCGATAATAACCTACAGATTATGTAGCTCAGAAACCTCAGCCTACAAGTAAGGACACTGCGGGTTAGAAGATACTCACCTGATCATAGGTTGAGTTGGAGTCATAGCCCAGCTCCACTGACTTGCAGTTAGTTCCTGGCTTGGTAACTCCACAGTGCTAAAAGGGAGAGGGGGCATATGGTCTGCCAATGTGCATCCTTTCATGGGGGCTGTAGGTGCAGAGATGTTTCACTTGGTAACTATGTAAATAGTTTTCAAATATTTCTACCATGATGGAGGTCCTGGAGTGGGTGTGAAGTCTTTTCAGTTCATTGAGATAGGATTGTGCATTGAAGTTTATGTAAACGATTAAGTGGATGGTCAGTGATTCCACTTAGCTTCTGAGCATTGCTGAATTTTATCTCCATGCCTTTCCCATGAGCAAGAGAAGAAGAGTTGGGCATTGGATTGAGAACTTTAAATAAGAAAGTTAATATATTTTTTAAAAAATAACTTAAAGATAGCATTTAGATGAGCTCATATTGTTAAAAGTATTTTCCTGTCTTTACTGAGTCAATTTTGTGATGACATTTTAAAAGTAAAAATATTCCAAAGTATTCAAAGCATGTTTTACTAAAAAGCATAGAAACAAAGATTATATTTTAAAAATAGGACTCAGAGTAGTGCCAATTGGCACAATTGCAGGAAAGATGCAGAAGTAGAAAGACCAAATAAGTCAGGCCCAATTTTGGAAAGTTTTTTCCCTGTTAAAGGAGAAAGGTTCGGTGGACTTAAAATGAGATGAAAACTATACTTCTAGCCAGAAAAAAAAAAAAAAGAAAAAAGAAAAAAAGAAAAGAAACCTACTTTTAAAAGTCATCAGTATTTATCACCAAGAATCCATTTACTACAAATGACTTTTTAAGTCTGACTAGATAGTCTTTGAGTTCTGCTTAGCAGAGTTTAAAGCCTCCAGAAAAAGGTTAAACACACAGTCTGTTTATGTAGATAGTAAGTCTGGTAAATATATTGAAAAATTGGAACAGTACTGCTTGCTACACTCAGACATTTTGAGAACTCTTATACCATCTGGAAATTCTTATTTCTATTTTGTGGCCTGTTATATCTGTTAGGAAAATAGATATGCATACATTTTTGAATGATCATACTTATAATATTTGTAGGTAACATCATTATAAGAAAATTACTCAATAAAATATTCAAAGGACACAGAGACTATACCTAATTTCAAGCCACTGAAATAGTTTAATTTTCAGAGAGATCTATTTTTTAAAAGATATTTATGACTCACAGTTAGGTCATACTGTTGATCTAATTCAGTTAATAGAAAGTTAGTAAAGATTAAATTAACTTAAACATTACATATTGTCTTAGACATGCAGCCAATTGTCCTGACATTAGCGTAAGATCTAATGAAACATGTTTAATATCTACATCTGAGGATTCCAACTGATAAAATTCAATAAGTCATATTACTTAAATATAACAATAAATGAGGCTGCTCTGCTGAATACCACATGTATGGAATGGCTGTGCTATTAATATGTCCATGGAAACAGAACAATCAACTGCAAATTCATAGCACTCTTTTCTCTGCCTCTTTTTTCTTTCATGATTGAGAAGAGATTACAACGTTATCTCTACAGTATCTTCCTTCTTTTGCATTGGGTAATATGAAATCTGAAGCATAAATATCTGCTACTGTGACCTTAGGTATTTTTCCTAAACTCTATATGCCTCCTCCTTCTGATCTATAAAAATGTCAATGATAATTGTACCTAACCCACAGGGTAATTGTAAGGAGTAAATCAAATGATGGCTATAAAGCACACAACATTAGGTTTGGCCATAGGGAGCACAGAATAAAAGTTAGGTATTATTATCAGTCTTATACATCCACAATTTATTGGGTTCTTTTGAGTGATTGAATTGGCCATTAACCTAATTGATTGTACATGTGGCATAATGTTAGTTACTCAAGAGACTTCATAGTACGGGTGTCTTTTCAGTTCAATAATGCTCAACAGGTCCTCACATGGATACCAAGTCTCATAGTCTGCATATATAGTGGGTAAGGCAAGCTGTGGGCTCAGACTGCAGATCTGCTTGCTAGTTCCAGCCTTGCTCAAATATTCTGGACACTAGTAAACTAGTTTCCTCAACTGCATAATGAGGCAAGGACCACAGATCACACTGCAGTCATATTTTAATTCCTTTAATGGACGGCATTGCTAAGCACGTATTTATTGATGTTTGCTGAATGACTAAAAAGTTGGACCCTACAAGCAATGAAGTCACTTCTAGCTCTAAAAATTAGTTTTCCTTCCTATAGACAATGTGTAAGAGCTCTTCAGGAGACAGTATTTATTTGTACCTTTCCGAAACATCCATTCATTTGTCATTAAAAAATTGGTGCTTTTTGGTCTATATGATTAGAAAGTAAGTGAATTATATGTGACTGGTAATGGATTGTCTGTATTGGCAACTAAAATAAATACCTTACAATAAATAAAAGCCAATACATCCTTATTTTACTAAATTTTTCTAAAATTATATACTTGTTTTTAACACAAATTCCTTCTGACTTTTCTTCCTATTAGGGGTTGAGTTGTGTTCCCCCATAATTCATACATTGAAGTCCTAACCCTGGCATCTCAGAATGTGGCTGGATTTGAAGATAGGGTGTTTAAAGAGGTAATTAAATTAAAATTAGGTCATTATGGTGGGCCCTAATCCAATCTGACCAGTGTCCTCATGAGAAAAGGAGGTAGGACAACACAGGCACAGGTAGAGAGAATACCATGTGAAGTTACAGGGAGAAGGGAGACATCCACATGTCAAGGAGAGAGGCCTTACAAGAAATTACTCCTGTCGACATGTTGGTCTCAGACTTCTAGCCTCCAGAACTGTGAGAAAATAAATTCATAAAGTTTAAGCCACCCACTCTGTGATTTTTTATTTTTTTGAGACAGGGTCTCACTTTGCCCTGGCTAGGTTACAGTGGCATCATCATAGCTCACTGCAACCTCAGACTTCTGGGCTCAAGTGATCCTCCTGCCTCAACCTCCCAAAGTGCTGGGATTACAGGTGCGAGCCACCACACCCAGCCAAACTCTGTGATACTTTTTAATAGTATCCTTAGCAAACTAATATACTTCCCATCCAAAGGTTAGCCCAAATCCAGTGTTTCCTACAAAGCTTTTCCTGATTACTCTGGTCTGACAGGTCTCTGAAATTGCCTTGTATTTTTATTTCATTTTATATATTTCATGAATTTTATCTCTTTAAACTGATCACCAGTCCCAAAGGGACATGTCACACCTTGCCTGCTTGTGTATATCTACCCATGCATGTGTTCCCATAGTATCTAGCATACTTTTTCAAATTTAAAAGATAGTAGATGTTTGATAAACACTGTAATTGATTTTAAATACTCATATAGAGATGTGTATTAAAGATAGAAAGGATTTTCAGCTTTATGGAATGATTCAGTTTAGTATGTGCTCTTTGGGATTTTCTTGGATAAACATCACCAGCAATTCTGTTCCCTGGTCACATTGTGTCTCCTTGACAGAGCTTTGCTACGGTTGATGGTGTGAGTTGGGAGGAGGGGAAGGGATTCTGAAATGTGATTTTGATAGCCTTTTGAAAATTGACATAGTATCTCTGATTCCAAAGTATTTGTCTTGTCTACCTTCGTGAAAAGTTGATACTAAAAGAAATAAAATATTATAAAGTTCAAAACATTTTATTGTCTCAAATGTGATCTAGAGATACCAATTTAGAAATTTACCATGCCTTTGGAAGTCTTTTATTCATGCACAAGTTTAAAGAGTGGGATCATTGGATATCGTTGGTGCTGACACTGACATATGAGGGTGCTGTGTCTTTGACTATCAACAGTAATGAAACAATAGGTAAAGAAGTTTTTCCGAGTGGCCAGAGTATGTGTCTATGTGTTTGTACGTGTGTATGTGCACACGTATGTACACTATGTACAATGATATATACACAACCAAAGCACACTCTTCCAGTATCACCATATCCTTACCTGCCTCAGATAAGCAATCATTTTCGCAAACATATGTCAGATTAGCCTTTGCTAAATGCAAAATCATTTACATATTCAAGCAGCAAAACATCAAAGGACCATTTATAAAAATAAACATTTTTAACACTGAAAATATTTAGTTCAGAGTTTAGATGAATCAGAAAACAAAAATGCAATAAGCCCTACAGGTCATATCAAGTAGAGACACATTTGCTGAATTGAATAAAATTGTGTTGACAATTTTCAATAAGAGTTTGGTTTTTCAAAAGTGATGCCTGCCAAGTTATTTTCCTTAGCCAAATTATAATTTGGCAAGTAACTTTTCTTATGCATTTGTTGAACTCTGCATTTAATGTGTTCTCCTGGGTCATACTTGAGAAACTGATTACTCAGTCAATTTACATGAGGAAGTAAAATAATAATGTTACTTCAAGATAATTGAGTTTTATAGACGAAAGGCAGTCTTTTTAGATTCAGGATTATGGGATACTGTGACTATTGATAACCTCACCTTATCCCCCTGACCCAAGTTTTATCACTTGTCCAGATAACTCATTTGCCACTGAAGAGGCACAGTTCACAGCATTAACAAATAACCAAAGTTTTTGCCACAACACTAAATAAAATTAAAAAAAAAAACAAAACAGGAATGGAAAGGGTAGAGACTAGGAAATGAAAGAATAGGAAATCAGGTTATGATTTCCATTCCTTTGAGGATCTTAAATTCATGTTTTGAAATTTTTCAGCTGCTGCTGCTGCTGATTTCTATAGTATTAGGGAGGAATTGCATCCCGGGAAGTCTTTAATCAGGAGTTAGGACCATACAGTTGAAAGAACCCATAATTTCAATTTACTAAACACATGTTTCCCCCTGCTTCCTCTAGATGTAAAAGAGTGGTTTTTAAATGCAGATGAAAATTACTATTTGTTCATAACCTTAACATACTACTTGGTATACTTTTTATAAAATGACTCAGTAAGCATATACTTTGTCTCACCTCCCCCCAATCTCATTCAAAGAAGATACAAAAACTGTTTTAACCCTTTGCACTCGGATGTCGAGTGTGACTCGACTCGGTTAGCAAAAATTATAGAGATTAAAATTACTCTTTGAATGTATCAATACTTTGAAATATAAAAAAATCCAAATAAATAAGTTTGTATAAAAAGAAACTCCAGTTTTTTTATTCTACTGCCGTGCCTTGTAAAATCTGGGGGATTTAAAAAATTAAATCCCAAGTAGAATAAAGGAATCGAGAAAAAAGCAAGCAAGTGCAAAGGGTTAAGTTAGTTTTTGAATTAATAAATGTGATTCTAAATGTGCACTTTCTATTTCCAGATCTAAGAGACTTTAGAATATGGAATAGATTTTGATATGTTTGTAACTTAATTGGGATTTCCAAAAGCGTCAGGACAGATGCCCAATTATCTGTGTTCCAGAAGAGACATATTGTCTTTTTATCAGTTGACCATCCCCTTCCTGTCCACAACTGAAGACTCAGTTAATTTGGTCATACAAACCATATAAAATTGGAAAATGACCAAGGGTCCCAGTAAAAGGTGTCAGGCTAGGTTTTTGACCATAATCACTTAGACCTCTACATAAAGATTGTTTTCTTCTGAAAGTTATAGAAAACCCTTCTAAACATTGGCTTAAACAAATTTGACATATTATTTTTCTTCCTTAACAAGAAGTCAGAGTGTATCCAGCTCCAGACATATGTTTTGTGGTTCAAGGATGTCTGGATGGATATATTTGTAATTTTCTTCATTTTTAATTCATGGATACAATATGGTTGCTGAAGCATCTGCCATCACATTCAAGTTCCTAGAAACATGAGGGAAATTTAAGACATAACCAAAAATGAAGGGAGAAGGAGAAAACCGTATCTCTATCAGAAAAACAAAGGCTCTCACCAAAATTCTTAGTGAACTTTTACTTACAATTCCTTGTCCAGAATAGTATCACAGGGTCATTCCCAGACAAGCGAGTATGGGAAAGTGAATTTTTAACTTTTTATAGTAAAAGGAAGGCCAAGGAAAAAAGGGTAGGAATGTTGAGTTAGCAAAACTATAAAATCTACCACAGACCTACCCAGAGTTTGAGCTACAGGAGCATAATGAAGTGTATTACTTAGGGAAAGCTGCTTGGCGTCACCGTTAGCTCAGGAATAATTCTCCCAAGATAACTAATAATCTTTACCCAAGGACAAACACACTTCTTTGTATGTATTCAGGGGAAAATGTTGGGTTTTCTCACAAATCTGAATCTAGATGAACTTGGCATAATACAGTTTTTTACTTAGCTCCATCTAAAGAGCCTCATTACCCCAAAAGTGCTTATGAAACCTGAAGCCATTTTAAATTACCTATTTGTAGAAACATTCTTATTTTATGAGAAATTCATTATTTTATATGTCTATAGGCTCAGAAATCAAGGACGTAATGTGAACCCATTATACCCAGAATTTCCCCATGGTAGACAGGAATTTGTCAGTGAGCCTCAAGTCATTGCAAATGTCCCAACAAAACCAGAGGGCCAGAGCTGATGTGGAAGAAATTCTTCTTGAGAGTAGAGGAGAGATATCAAAAGTCCATTTCAACTAGTGTGAAAAGTAAAGAAAACCTATAAAAGTTATAATTGCAAGCAGGGATTTGGATGCAAACCCAGACAAAGACCTGAGTGGTTTTGGTTCTGTTGTGTGGGTTGTAGTTCAAACGTGCACCTTCTGTTCGTTAATGGCATACTCAGAACAACAATGGGAACTGTAGCAATCTGTCTTGCATCAAAGAAATCCCCCAGTGAGATCTGCCCAGCATGTGTTTTCCTGGCATGGTGTGGTGAGATTCACTCTAAGCCCATTACTTCAGTTATGATATCACTGGGAAAGAACAGAACATATCTTTTCATAGTACCACAGTTTTTGCTGCATCCTGTAAATGACACATGTTACCACTTTTTGGTGGATAAGCTCCAGGGCTGACAGAGCCTGTGTTTTGTAGTGTTTGTGGTACAGGAAAGAGCTCCTTGTCCTTTCTCCAGCATTCTGTCTCCCCATTTCCCCACATCAACTAGGCCAACTACTCGGTGATCCAAGAATTTCCTGCAACGAGAGGACACAACTTGGCTTCACATTGCATAATTCTAATACCTTTGAGAGAGAAAGAGAGCACACATATTGGCACAGTCTTAGGATGGAAAAAGTGGTCAAGGTCTTGGGGAAATCAGTCTATGACAAGGGCGAGAGTAGAAAACTAGAGTAGTGTTCTAAAGGTGGTTTTATTAAAAAAAAATGATGGAGTTATTCCTAAGTTTATAACAACAAACTAATATAAGATTTAATTAAAATGCTAGATGTTATCTATGTAGTCATGTTGGACTTTGAGGTCAGTGGAACATTTTATGCCACCAATGGTCAAAGCACTGTTGGGATGAAATAAACAATAAATAATGAAAAACAAAACAATTGAAACCCCTGATTGAAATTCTGTATTTGGAAATGCCTTTTTAAGCCAGTTGTAGAATTTGCAAGAAAGCCAGTATTTGTAGTGACAGGATGAATTACAAGGAAGCAAGGTAGAACACACTATCACATCCCCCTGCCTGTTACCATGAGAGGGGTGGCGTCTCTCTAGGAGGGGTATACATCCCCACCCTTGTTGATATTGGACTTGCTTTGGCCAAAGGAAAATGAGAAGACCAGAAATATACCCTATCCCAGAAGCAGCTCTAAGAAACTTTGCATGTTTTACCAGCTCTCCTGATCCTTCTCTAAGAATGGCAGGTCATAAGTAAGATCGGCTCATTCACCTTGGGCCCCAGCATGAGAAGTGTGGGGCAGAGCTGAATTTACAGAGCTGAAACCACTAACTTACAGCAGTCCACGTGAAACATCAGGGAGAGAGAAGTTTATTAGTGAGAATACATTTTTATTGTTTTAAGTTCCTGGGATTTTAGGGTTATTTGTTACCACAGTGAAGCTGACTAATATGGAAATTTGTATGCCTTGTTATTTTAAAATTGGACACCACCTCCACTGTACTGCTTCAAGAAGCCCAGAATAATGGTACAATTATTCCTCTGTCTTCGCAGAGCACAGCTTCACCATTCAGAGCAGAAACATTTTAGGTTATAGCTTAAGGAAAACTAAAGGAGTACAAAATGCTGGGTCTTTTCTTCCTTATAATATACAGAAATTCTTGAAGTTAAAATCGGTTTGTTTATTTGGAGGGCGAGGAGTAAGTGCCCATGATCAACAAAGCAATGCTAACGTTCTCTAAAGCAAAGACCATCTGCTTTATACCCAACCTGTGCCATATGAGAAAGGAAGGTGTCTATAGAATAGATTATACACATAGTTTATTCACTGTTAGCATTGCAGTAAACCATTATGGACTTTTTGGACTTGAATGTTATTATGTGTGGCATATCTTATAATTGCTTATGCTCCTTGGCAGACTATTTGAGCCTCCTCATTCCCTGAAATCTTTTAACGTAATTGCTGACTGCAGGGAAACTGATTAGTAAAGCAGAGTTGAATAACTAGAGGTCTCTTGCCACAATGTTTTGCCAGACTAATTCACATAAACTCTGTGATGTAGGTCTTTTGAAATTTCCCTTACTTTCCTTTCCCTTCCTACTTCTTTGAGGGAAGATTTATCATTTCAGGTTATACGTGTGAAATATAGTACAGATTATTTTCAGATAGTGTCCCAAATGCTAAAGCCTCAGAACTTTCCTATAGGTTAAGTTCTATAGAAAATGTACTTCCTAGAGAAATGCTGAGATTAAGCTTTGGTATCTTATGCACAGTTATAATTAAATAATGATATCCTTGCAGGCAGTGTAGATATGAATAAATCTTGGTACTGTTTTAAGGCAGACTGCTAAAAATCAACACATTTTGCCATCTGTAAGTGAAATTCTCAACTTGAAATGCATTGCTGGGATAGGTTGATTGTGATGGAAGGACAGTCTCTTGAAATAAAAATTATATTCAGGCAACACGACTCCCATATGTAGCTGTTGTATTAGAGATGACAAATGGGGACATTCCAAAGATGTCCAGATTGCTCAAGTCATTTTGTATTATGCAAGACAGAGTATTCACCTTAAAAAAAAGAACAGAACTTTCAGAATTCAGAAATTGCTGAGCTTTCAATAATAATCCAATAATAAAGTCAACACGGATACTTCATACACACTGTAGAAATATAATGGCACATTTTAGCTTGTAGTTAAAATGCATCTGAGTCTGATTTTTATGAGAATGTTCTTATCACACTACTGTAAAATTACCATGTAGTTGTCAAGTAGATCAACAAAATGTGCATAACATTTAGTAATATGACATTTGGTGATATGCATCTCCCTTGAGGCTAGCATGCTTTGTTGAAACATAGCCCTTTTATAAGTTTTTAAATATTCCTTGTAGTTCAGGGTAGGTTAATTGATTAACAGTGTTTCAAAGACATAGATAATATTAATAGATTGCTAAATTAATATATATTCACAACCTTAAATTTTGACAAAAGCAAAAATTTGTCAGCATGACTTTTTTAACCAAAACTGTTTTCACTTAATTTAGATTTCCTCTATTTTGAAAATGTATTCCAAATGTAAAAACTATTAAAATGTTTGAATCTCATTTTGAGAAAATAGCATCAGCTGTCTCTGGACATAAAGTAATAACTTTCTTTCAGTAGCACCTGTACTTTTTCCAAAGCCTACCTGCTATTAGGTTTAACAACTTTAACAAGATCCTTTCGTTGCCATCTGTGTCTCAGACTAGCAGGCATTTCAGGGTTTATAGTTGGAAAAAAGAGGCAAAGGTACAGTTGAAGTATATTAAAGATGACAACATTACAACCATATACAAAAACCAACAATGACAAGTTGTACCTTGAGAGTGGGCTTGTTAAAATGAAACCATGGAAGAAGGTGTAAAGTTCATTTATATATATAACAATGTGTCAAAATAACTGGTTAATAATGATGTAAGTTTTATTTCCTTAAGATAAATATTACTTATTCCAAAAATATTTGCATAATAGCAAAATAGTGTATGTGCTTATGTTAAAAATACTCATTCACTCAACCAACATTTATTTAACTCCTTTTATGGAGCTAAATTCTAGGTGCTACAGATTATAGCAGAAAAGAAAACTAAAAGCAAAATAATAACAAAACAATCTACCATTATGGTGCTTCAGTCTAGTGGGGGAAAATAATGAAATAATAAATAAAAAATTGTAGTTTCTCACATAATACCAGGTAAGTGGAGAAAAATAAAGCAAAGGTTGAGATTAAAAATGAAATGGACCAAGGATAGTATTTTAAAATGGATGTTTAGGAAGTCTCATTGGAGGAGGCATTAAACATAGTAACCTGGACTGAGAGAAGGGTAAATACAAAGGCCTTGGGGTAGGAATATGCCTGGAGTATTCCTTGGGCTTTAAGAATAGTGGAGTGAAGAGTAATTTGCAATGAAAACCCTTGGGGACTCTGGCAAGATCATATAAGGACTTGTGAATAAATGAAGTTCTTCAATTGTTTTTCAAGTGAGATGGAAGTTATAGCAGAGTTGCCAGCAGTCCATAATGTTATCTGACTTGTTCCCAAAATAGACTATGGGGGCCTGGATGAAGTGAAGAAGCAGAAGGCTGTTGGAAAAAATCTAGGTGATAGAATATGGTTGTTTGGACCAGTATAGGGTGATGGAGGTAGTGAGAGAGGACAGATTCTATATATATTTGGAACTAGAGCATACAGGTTTGCCTATGGTTTGGTTTTCACATTTGAGGGAAGCAGAGAAGTCAGGGATGATGCCAAGTTTAAAATTGATGCTCATGTTTTGGATGGCAAAGCAAAAATCAAAAGGTAATCTTGTATCCCCGGGGTTCTTAAGCCGAAGGGGTTTGTAAATAGAACTCACAGATTGCAATCTGGAGTAGGACAAATTTCATCTTCATTTTTAGAAATTTAGCATTCCTCTAATTATGAATGTTTCCTCTGATTATGAATGTGGACAACAAACAGCTGTAGGATTAGCAGTGTCTGTAGCTTTATCCCCAATAGAATTCACATATATGTTCGTATCACATGATATTTGGTGCAGATATCTCAAAATGTCATTTACGCTCATCACTGCTTCCCAATAATTATTAACAATTAAATCTGCTGTCAAACCTTATCATTTAATATTTTAATAAAAAAGTGCATCTATAATGATTAAAAATATCTTCATAACTTCAATTTGATGTAATTGTTTCCTTTTTAATACTATTTTATTTTAGGCATTTTCAGATGTTATCCTGGGAAGGTATTCACAGGTTCAGGAGAAAGTCAAGTGGGTCCATGGCACAAAAACATTAAAAACACTTTTTTTAGCCATATGCATAGCACACACTGTCGGAGAGTATACCAGTATGCAGTCTCAAAGACAATATGAACAATAATAAATTGCTCAATTATTATGTGCTTTCTATGTGCCAAGTGCATTATCTAGTTTATTTCCCATAACAAACCTAAGAAACAGAGATTATCCCCATTTTACATGGAGAGAAACTGAGTCTTAAAGGATAAGTAACTTCCCTAACAGAATATACGTTGTAAGTAGAGATTCAAAGTCAAATATGTTTCCTAAGTATTTGCTTTTAACCAGCAAAATATGTTGCTTCCCATCATGGAAGAATCAAAACTGATGATATAATATAGCATGTAGGAATTTGAGGCTGAAGCACTATAAATAGCCATTTTTTTTGTGGGGAAAGGATAGAATAAAAGGAAACACACACCCCCCATCCTTCTTTCCTTTTTATTATTTTTTTTTGTTGGCAATTAGCATTATTCTGATTATTTAAATCCTATGCGTTCATAGTAAAGTACTTGTGCCATTCGCAAAGATGGAAGGAAGGAAAAGGTCCACTGGAATGCAACTCTCTGAGGCAACCACTGCTAACATTTCGGGTACTATCCTTCCACAACTCTCATTTTTTATGCATAAACACACACAGATATGTATATAATTTCACAAAAATGGAGTCAAATGGTGAATACTTTTAAGATTGGTATCCTCTTTCTCATGTGCTGCCTTCACGATTGTTCCTGACTTCTTATCCCCACACACCCCACTTTTAGGGGAAGCCATCTCACTCACCTGATATATGTGCTCCCTCTTCTGGAAAATATGGAAAGGTAGTGATGGATTTAGTTAACTGTTGACTGACAGTAAGTGTAAATCAGGGTGTGTGCTGGGGGCACTGCATTCAAACTGCCTGGGTTTGACTCATGGGCCGCCACTTATTGGTACTTATTGTGCAACTTTGGACAACATGCTTAAGGCACCAAGGGCTGTCTTTCTTCATCTGTAAAAGGGGGATAGTAATAATAGTTACCTCACTGAGTGATTGTGAGGCTGAAATGAGTTATTATATGAAAACTCTATGCAAGAGTACTCAAAGTGAGAAGCTGTACTTGTTACTGTCTTGCGGTTTGGGTTGGACCATTCATCTCACCGGTGGAGGTGCTTGGTTGCAAACTGAACCAATCACGTGGTGCTTGGTTGACTGTGACAACCATTAAGAGAGTTCAAAGCCCTCTTTGACTGTAACATATTAGTAACATCATCTATATTTTATAAGGGACAACATTGTTCAGATTTCAAAAAACTTAATAAGCTTATCAAGATATGGTTTAATAAATAGGTGATACAAAGCCGTATGTCAAATACAGATTTGTTTTCCAAAATAATATATGTTCACGTGAATAATTAATTTTATAATGACATTATAGTTATACATTATATTATAGTGAGACCTCTATATTATATATAGTTATGTGTAACTATAGTTACAGTTAGACATCTAACTGGATATTTTGATAAAAAGTTTTTTTCAAGTATTTCATTTCTATTTCTGTGACTAGAGCTTATTAAGAAAACCAGTATTTTAAGTCATTCCTACATCTCACTTCATATTTTTGTGTGCCCTATAGGGAACTACTAATTGCTGTTAATTGGTAGTTGACTGATTAAAGCACAGAAAAGGAAGAAAAACAATACAAAGCAAAACATAATTTGTTAGGGAAGATTGTTTAACAGTGGTCTACCATTTTGTTAAGAATTTTATCACTTGCAATGACTGTACCAGCTTTAATATATTATGAGGAAAACATGAAAGGTGAGATGATATAGAATTCTAAGGAAAATATTTACTTGCCAACTAAAAGAGATCCTCATCTATTTTCACTTGATCTGTGAGCCTCACTTTAAAGATAAAATGTATTTTCCTTACAACTGTGAAAAATGTCAGAGAATAAATCAGGAAGGTAAGTATGTTGGAATTATTTTAATCATTATGAATGAATATTGTACTCATGACTTTTTTTTTAGCAATTCTTTTATTTTTTGGCCCGTATAAGTTCTTGTGCACTAAGTTCCTTGAATTTAATATTCATTAATATACTTATTTTTATTCATCCATGAATTTCAAAGTTTCCTAATTGGGTGTTCAAAGTTTCCCATTTAGGGTGACAGCATATTCATGATTTAATAGACTTCAAACAAATCTCCTTTTAGCCTCCAAATTTTACGTATTGCCTTATGTAGCATAGGGGAGTCAAAGTTTTACCTTCTACTCTTTAAGGGTTTCTCTCTTAAATTTCCCTAAGAGAGATTAACAGGAGGAAAGCACACAAATTTTTGCATGTACATAGGAACCCCCCCACCATAGGAAGTGAAGACCCAAAGAACTGGCAAAACCCAAATTCTTTTCCCCATCCTGATGATAAGAATGTCTGTTTGTTCCTTCTCTAGTACAAGGAGGACAAAGTGTCCCTTGTGTACCTGCTGTTTTTGCAAGTGTCTTTAGCTCAAAATTGTCCTTATACCAAAGTGGCATATTTTGGAGTGACATATTCTGCCATCCCTCAGCATCCTTCATCCTTAAGAGAATGTTGGCCAACCTTCCCCTTCACTCCATAGCTGTGATGCTTTTCCTGGCCCTCCGTATTTGTGAGTTGAATATTCAGTTCATCAGCATCTTTTCTGCTCCCTGTGGTACATTGAACTTCTGTCTTCAGAAGACAGGCATTAATGATCTGGATGTCCTTGTTCTGAGTGGTAATTGATCACTTTAAGCTATGTAATCCCATCAGCTTGTAAGTATGGAATATATTATTTTTCACTGAGTACATTATCCTGTACATTTCCCCCCTTGAAGCCTACCTCCTGCTTTCTGACCTGTTAGCCTTTTGAAGTTGATGTGTATTTTATTTCCTTTAGGTTTAGTTACTTCATTATCAAGAAAAGTATATACCATCTGTAAATTTAGAAACTATATTTCTTCTAGATCATTTAAAAATATTAAATATGGTCATTCTCAAGACTTATCACAAGGATTTTTATATATTCTTATTCTAACAACTTACTTTAATGTGGTATTTCTGCTGGAAGCCTATTAGCCATCTAAAGAAATAATCATATATGTGTGTATCTTTGCCCATAGCATTATTTATAACAGTGATTTTTTTAAAACATCCCAAATATGCAGCAATAGGGTACTACTTAAATAAATTATGATATTTCCATATCAAATAACAGTGGTGAAGCTGAAGAGTAAAGTTTATGTTTTAAGTAAAGTTAATGGATTAGGGAAACATTCATTGTATTTTATTAAAATAAGTAATCAGATTATAATTTTTGTAAGCAGTAGGATTACAGAATTTTTTATAATGTCTTTTTGTAGGCAGAGGAATTAAAAGGAATGAATTATGTTAAAATAATCACAACTTTGAACAATCATTGTGGTGAGATTATGGGTGATTTAGAGTCTCTTCCTCTCCCCATATTGTCAACGTAAATTACTGTTGTAGTCAGGAGTAAATAAATAAATAAACGGTGGCCCAGAAACTGACATTTCATTTCTGCATTTTTCCCCCAAATTAAAGAGTTTGGTGGAACTTGGCCAAATGCAAGCCATAGTCAATGAACCTGCTGATTAAATGCACAGCCAGAATTCTTTCAGAATGTCATAGCATTTCACTTGAGAACATTTCAAAGCAATAGAGCAACAGCAGGGAGGGTTATAGTAAGGTTGAAGGGAAGAACTAGAATTGGAAAGGTCAGAGGGAGGGTCGGAGAAAGAGGACAAGAATGAGGGGTGAGGTGGGAGTGGGAAGTGCATAGCCCCAGAGACTGGCCTTCAGTCAAGAACCAAAGGAAAGAATCTCACCTCAGAACACTGTTCAGATTCTTTCTTGGAAAATATTCTGACCTTAGTTTTTCATGATCCCTTATAAGTAAAATGCAATGAATTTCTACTGTGTCCTTTTACTTGGTATTTTCTGGAGGACCAATGTTTTAAATAGACACGAAAGCATAAGAAATGATTTAAAAATTTTTATTGGAAATGCAGTAGGTGGATTCTGAAACAAAGGTTACATAGTTGGTTATGTACCAAAATGACTTCCAGCTAAAAGGGAAGAAATAGGAACCATAGTTCCCAAATTGACAGAAAATCTCCATGCTTTTGGCAAAGAGGAGACAACCTTGGAATAGGTCTTTTTTAATAACCTGAACAGTGATCATTTCTCTATTAACATGCTTATGCAGGGCCTGCAGAACAAAAACGTTTTCCTTAGGCATTTGATTCAAATTCCATCTTGAGCTGCCTTGTTTTGGAAAGTCCTCATGTTTTGTCTATCACCCTTCGCTTTCTGAGGAAAGTAATATGCTATTCATGGCTGTGTGTTTACAATGTAGAAAACATCATTTATTTATCGGTTTAGAGTGCTTCTGGATTTGTAACTAGTTGATGGGAAGTAAATAATGATATATTTTGTTTTGAATTAATATTAGACAAAATGGCAGCTAGAGATATGTCTTTCTATAGACGGTCCATTCATGGCTTTTCTTTATCATCACTCTAAAGCACACATCTGTTGACCACTTAAAAGAAAAACAAAACACTATTAAAGACGAATCTGGCCTCCCCACCCTCCCTACATGCACACAGTTACAGAAGGAAAGGCATTCAAGAATGTGGTGGAAATTATTTCAGTTAGAATGGTAGTCCCTTTAGACATTTTAACATGATTTTTGGCTTTAAAATAGTCCGCAAATTAATAAAAGAATAAAAAGAATAAGAATAAATTCTTATTTATGCTAAATAAGAATAAAAGAATAAAAACCAATTTTTGACCCCTCCCCCTTCTATGTGCAGTGTAGAATTCGGGGATAAATAAAAAAGAGCAATGAATTATAAACTACAGAAATATGCCTGTGGTCATACCTAATTAAATGACCTAATAAAATAATCTTGAATTTCCTGATAATAATTAATCACTTTGATTAATGTCCTGATTTAACTTTCTTGGACTTACTAAATTTGTTGAAACAGTAGTCTCAAGCTTGCGACTCAGGACTACTGTTTAGATTCTGGGGTTTTTTTGTTAATAAGTATAAAGTGAGGCATTTTCCATACTGGAAAAGTAAAAACTGTGGATTGTTTGCAAAGTAGCCAACAATGTACTTTAGTTTATCTTGGCAAATTCATGTTTAATGTCACCCATTGTCAGAAATCTGTTCCATAATCATGTCATCACCAGTTTGGGATGAGAAAAAGCTAAGAGAGAAAAACTAAAAGAATGTAGACGAGAAAGCAATTCCTATGTGTTCTACTAACCATATGTCTCCCCAGCAATTTTACTTACTGGGCTATCAAACTAAAATCCTCATTTTAATCTGGTAGTGCTGGAAGTCTTCATTTCTGTTTTCCCCCATAACATCATAATGATAATACGGTCTTGTTAAACTGTTTCATTAAAACATAAACTAGGCCATATAACTTGTGAGAAATGTATTATTACAATACTGTTAGGTAGAAGAACAAGTTTAACTGTATCTTTGGCGTCCTGTATCATGATGCCTATCTACGATTGAGTTGGGAAACAGTCAGAATTTTTGGTTTCCCATTACGAAATGTGAAAAATAAAACAGAACAAAACAATACAAAACTTGTAGTTGAAAAGCAAAGTGGGAGTGAAATCCCCCTTGACATTGTAATGGCATTTATGCTAAAACACAGGACTAATGCCATGTCAACATAAGTGTATGTGACACTCCCATTAAAAAGTATTCAATTGCCCTGGAGACCCAGGGACTCGTAGTTTCTTTGTGACATTAATGGGGTCATCAAACTATGGTCTTTGAATTTCTTTGACTATCCATCTAAAGTTAATTGGCTGAACTATCTTTAAATACCATGTGTGGGAATGGAAAAACTGGGTTAATCATGTACCCAAATATATGCAAACATATACTTTATATGTTATACAAGTATTTATTATTTTAAGATTGAAAATATTTTTATGGGAATAAATGTGGTTATAAAATACATTTTATAAAACAGATGTTTCTTCAATAAATATTTATTATGCACCTTTTCTTTGCCAGGATGGACCAGCTTTAGATATGTCTTTACTGATGTTGTCATTTACAGGAGAGAAAATACATGTGCTAAAATGTCCATGGTATAAGGTAGAAAGTGGTGAGTTTGGGGAGAAATAAATAAAAGAGGAGCACTAGGAGTTCAGGGGAGGATGATGAGACTGAACTGGGGAAGACTGTTCTAGGGAATTCATGGACAGCCTTAATGCTGAGGCCCACAGACACCAGATAGGATTTTATGGATGTGGCTCAGGCACTTCTGGGGCCTGGGTCATCTCATTGGGCTTTGACTCATGAGGACTCATGGGGTCTTCCCCATCATGGTTACTAAATTCCTTTCAATCTGTAATTCTTGCTTCAAATCACTTACTTTAAGTCATAGGTCTTTTACTTACTTGAACTTGAGCTTCGGCTTCATATCACACATTGCTAGTTCTGTTCTTGCTCACATTTCAATTTCTGCTCCCAGGATCAGCAGTCTGACCTTTCTGTCTTTCCTTGTTCAAAGTCCCGAGAGACCATCTCATGGGCAAACCAATCCCTACCCTAAGTGGGCAGCCTGTCACCTTCTGGTATCAGATGCCCATCCCTGATGCAGTCTCCTCTATCCAAAAACATGAAATGTCTTGGTGCCTAAACACGGAAGGTTTTCCCTTGGGAGGGTGCTGTGAGTAAAGACTTGTTTCCAAAGATGCTGTGGATACATTGGTATCTTTCTGGAAGGTGATTCAGGGATGGCATTGTGGAGGAAAAGATGTATGAGCTGCCCTTGTCTACACTGTTGCTTCCCTTTTTTTCTTCCGTTAAAATGGCAGAGATGCCCCAAATACTCTCTGAGGCCAGCTGCCCTACTTGTGCCCTGGGGCCATACCCACCTCTGGACTAAGAGCCCCTGCTCATTGGATCTTTTTCCTCTCTTGAATTCCTAAAAGGATCTAAGTCAGAGGCAGAACATGATGGAGACTGAGCATGATTTTTAACAATCTACAGCCCCATCTGCTAAGAGAGGTTATGGAGTACACATGCAAATCGTATATAATAGAGGCATAAGGCTTCTCACGTATCTTGTTGAAAGAGAATTACTGAAGAGAAAAAGAAATCAATTTTTGAGTGTTGAAGTTGCCAGCCTAAAAGAATGAAGTGATGACATTATTAAATATATTCATATGGTAAATAAGGAATAATTTTCTTTACTGAACTTAAAGCATGATCTTAGCAATACATTCTGGAATGGAAGTGATTTGTGGTCATCTTTTGCCTCCTTTAATGAACACTTTATTGTCTTTGTCCTGAGTCTACAATACTTAATGCTGTCAACACGGATGATCTCACATTGACAGTTGTGAACTGCACAGGCAGTACTGCGGAGACTGATAAAGACGTTTGTACCATTAGAGTCTGGCAAATAAGATCAATGCATTAACTTCTGACCATGGTGTTTTATGTCATGTCAAGTCAGTATCCCATTTATTACAGTTTAAGCATCAATGTTCAGTAAATAAATACTCCATACATTACCTTGTAGCATACACCAAGATAATATAGTTATTTTACCCCAATATATAGAGTCACAGAGTTGGAAGGTACCTAAAATTAATGTAGTTATATCACTCATCTAATGCCAAACTTACTTCTTCTTCCTAAAGTCTGTTGAGTCTCGTTTGAATAAGTTCATTGTTGAAAAGTACAGTACATGAAGGCTTGGTCTCTGTAAATATCAAAATACATCTATAAATGATTTTGTTGTTGACTCTTGGCATCTTTATTTTTCCTTCAATAAATTTTGAGAAACCCTTAATGGTACATAATAAGTTCAACAAATGATGTATGGCTTTTACTCATGTCCTCCGATGAACTCAACTAATACCAGGTGAACTGTATGAATCTACTATTTAGATAGTTAAAAAGTCATCAAATGTCAGCAATTTCATATGGTTCCATAAATAGAAATTATTTTGCCCAGCTGTTTCCTTAACCTTTTTTTTTTTGAACACTGGTATTGAAGAGTTTTAGCTCATTTTATGAAATAGACTGTAAATCAAGCACAACTCATGGTACTTTTTTTTTCATTTGGATAGTTTTCTTTTAAGAAATAATGAAAAAGTCCACCAAAGAATGTTGAGACTTTGATTCCCTGCTGTTTATGACAATACTCAGACTCTTAGGACAATTTAGCTTCGGTTAAGTTTTATAAAATTTCTTTTTGACTTTCTTCCTTGAGAACTCCAGAATTATTCTGGAATGCAGATGAAGTACCACATATGTATATAGTTAAAGGCAGCAGTCTGTTTCAGTTAAAAAAAATTCTGGACAGTTATGTTTATGTAGACCAGAACTCTATTATTACTGGAGGCAAAGGGAAGCAATGCCTGTTATGTGGTTAAAATGCAAAATTTTAAAAATCCAAGACCTTTTGTAAATTTATTTCACAGTACATTATGTGATCCAGTATCTACACACAGTTCTGTTGAATAGATGCCCCCATTTCAAGAGTTGTATAATATCTTCCTTTAAATAAAATAAGAAACCTTCAGGAGTGGATTTGAAGTGAAGTAATTATCTTACAAAAATAAAAAGAAAATAAAAACACTTGGTGCAAAATTCATATCTTTTGTAATTCCCAAGGGGTAGGTTGCCAAAGACATGGATCCCACAACTCTTGCTGCTACAATTCTGATACTCTAAATTTTTCTTTTTGGGTAAGATCTAAAGAATCTGAATTAATATTAATGTCATTTTAGCCCCAAGCTTGTAAATATGTTTTTATTTCCCCAAGAAGATTTTGATAGCAGAGTGTGAGAAATGTTATAGGTAGATCTACATAATTGGTTTTCCAAAATAAAGACCCTTATCCATCAGGCTTTTTAATTCCAGAAACGAATTGAGTTTCAGACAAATCTGTTAGATTTCAGCAATGCTAGTTAATTAGTGAAGTGCTGAAAATCTCTCATTTTAGATAGCCCAATCCTCCAATCCTAGAATGAGCCTTCACTGTAATCATGTTGCTCAAAGAAATGGAAAAAAAAAAAAAAATGAAGCTCAGAATTTAAAAAAGAATATTGACTTTCTAACATACTGGGAAGACAGAGAGGAAAAAATATAGAAAGTATTCAATTTGATGATAGCAAAAATACTTATCAAGAGCCATACACATAGCAAAACTCTGAAGTTAATATTCAGAAGTAGAAGTCTTTGATCAGGGCCATTTCCAGGACTTTCAGTAGCTACTAAATACTCAGAAAAAAGGCCACCATATGCTTGTTGCTGTTGTTGTTTTAACATTCCTAGTCAATTCAATAATAGGTTAGGGTTAATAGGCATCTTAAGTATCTTAAGTTCAGACCAAAGACCTGAATCTATAAAAGATGCATGAATGTACCTTTGGATGATTGCATTCTGTTCTCAGACCTGTCATCATTTCCTTCAAAATCACATTTTTTGGAACCTGCTTCTGTGTACTCTGATGATATACTTTCAGCACTCATAATTGCAGGTTAGCAGATGTTCCTGCTTTAAGATTTCCTTGAAAAATGTGCATTCATAAACAAGTCTTAAGTTTATGTGAAAAATCAAAGAAGTCCACAAATATTAGAGCTCTCCCATCACATATACATGCGCAAATTCAAGAGCAGTCACCCACCTACCATCTTTTAATGAATTCTGCATATTTTTGTTAGGTTACATACAGCCCCCTGACATTTCAGATAAGATATTTTTTTTTTTTTTTTTTTTTTTTTTGAGACAGAGTCTCACTTTGTTGCCCAGGCTAGAGTGAGTGCCGTGGCGTCAGCCTGGCTCACAGCAACCTCAATCTCCGGGGCTCAGCGATCCTACTGCCTCAGCCTCCCGAGTAGCTGGGACTACAGGCATGCGCCACCATGCCCGGCTAATTTTTTGTATATATATTTTTAGTTGGTCAATTAATTTATTTCTATTTTTGGTAGAGACGGGGTCTCGCTCAGGCTGGTTTCGAACTCCTGACCTTGAGCAATCCGCCCGCCTCGGCCTCCCAAAGTGCTAGGATTACAGGCGTGAGCCACCGCGCCCGGCCAGATAAGATATTTTTATTTGAATTGTTTTGTCAAAATGAAAAAGCAAGAACACCTGAATGTTTTTCAAAGTATAGATAGACTCAATTATCTTCATGTGGTTATTTGATGTGATGAAGACCTGCCTTCTAGATTCTGAAGATTTTGTTTTGTAGGATCTCTCTCTTCTTTCTTTTTCTTTAAGCAAAAACAGAACATTTATTGAAAAGCAAAGAAGCTAGTCTATTTTAAGCAGCATCCAAGCTTCAGGAAGGTCTGTGGTGTAGGTAGGTCTCAGAGGCAACCACAACCAGGGACTTAAATGTCGCTTTTCTTCTTTGCTACAACCTGGTTTCCTCCACAAGGTGTAAATCCTGCTGGCACATACCTACTGACTTATATTGCACAGGTTCAGCCACCAAAGAGAGGCAAATGACTCTTTCAGACCCTAATTCATAATTTTCTTAACATAATCCATACAACCACAGACACACTTAGCTCCCTCCCAAAGGAATGCCGTAGAGACCAGGCTCTGCATCTGGAGGTGAGGAGGGAAGCTGGGTCTCCACAATCTGGGTGGTATCCTCGCCCCACTAGTCCAGGCCAGACATATCACTTCACAAGCCTGCAAACTAAAGCCTAAATCAATGGTTCTCCAACCTGGCTGCACATTAGAATCACCTGGGGAGCCATTAACAAACACCAATGTCCATATTCCACTCCAGACCAATTAAATCAGAATCCCTGGGCATGGGGCCTGCATATGGGTATCCTTTAAATGTTCCCCAGGTGATTCCATTGTGTAGCCAGGGCTGGGCTAAATGATAAATTTCAACTTAATAGAGGAAAAAGAAGGTAACCACCATAACCACCATGAAAACTCCAGTTTAAGAAAAACCATGTAGAACTCCTAATTGATCTCAGACATTTTAAATCAGTTAGAGTTGACTTTTTCCAATAACTGGTTCACAAGAAACAAATTAAAAATACATTTGGCCTCTTCCTGTTTGTCTAAAGATTTTATAGAAATATCTTAATAAATATTCCAGTCTTGGATCTAGTCCATGCATATTGATTAGCAGTGAATTTCTCTTTATGGTATTAATATTTGGTTGATCTCTTTTACAATGTCATGTTAATGCATAGAACTCAGCAATTACCCTGCTGTAGTCTCCATGACAAACTTGCCTGGCTTCTTTACCCCTGACCCCTACTCTGCCCACTGCCCTGCCAGTGCATGCCCATAGCTACACATACATTACTGAACTCAAATAACAGAATAAGAGCATGCCACCAAACTCAGACAGTATATTAGGGTATATTAGGTTTCAAGTGATGCTTATTGACACACTTGTGGGCAATTTCAATTTTGTCTAGTTGAAGTAAGAGCAGTGGCTTTCAAGTTTGCAAGTTTCCTTCCTTATATCCTAGAAAGAGCTACATGTAGGCAAGACAGACCCTTTATTGTCTCCACCTATTTCTATAGGAGAAACTGGGTTTAAACTTCCAGGAGTGATTTGTCATCCCTCCCCACCCTTAAGCATTAAGCATTAAAGTACTCTTTTTCAAAAATGGCATGCTATGCCTGAGTTCAATATCTTGGCAATAAATTTCAGCAACGTGGGTATTTTTGTTTGTTTCAGGAGATATATGCAAAGCCTTTGAATGTTACATCTTGTGTACGTGCTAGAACACTTTATTTGACTTTTGATATAAAAATACATCTGCCAAAGAGAATGATTTTACTTGAAGCAGTTAAACTACTTAAATTTGGGTTGGGATAGCCTACTTTTTAAAGTGTAGCATTTATGGTTCTTTATATGAAACTCATAATACTCAAGTACTTAGAGGGAAGCGCTGGAATACTGATTCTGGAAGATACCTAGAAATTCTGTGCAGGTACCTAGCACATTTACACATAAATCAGTGGCTTTTGGAGAAAGAACCAGACACTTTGTTTAGGCAGTTGTTGGAATAAGATGAATGAGGTCAGTGGTTCGCTAACCTCAATTTCTCTCCCTTGGGAACCACTGGCTTCCCTGGAAGTTTCCTATAGTTATCAATATCATATGTGCATTTCTGTATTGTATGCCTGTGGGATCCTACATGGTATTAGGCTTCTGGAAGAAATCTTGTAAATCAAAAGACAAGGCATGTGCAATTATTTTCTTCCCTAAATAAGGATATGCATGTGTCATGATTAAGAGTTAATCACTCCAGAAAGATAATTGAACTCTAAAAAACAAAGGTATACAAATGAATCTCAGTTTCTGGCAGTTCACCATGCCATTTCACATGCATGTTTTCATCTTCTTAATAATAATACAGATGTTGTGCCAAGCACTTTATGTGAATTTTAAAACTTAATGTTCTTAATAATCCTGTGATATATGACCATATATATGTGTGTATGTGTGTGTGTGTGTGTGTGTATATATATATATATATATATATATATATATATATATATATATAATGAGAAATAGACTCAGGGAGGTTGAAGAAGGTAAAGTTTACTGTCAAATAACATCAAGTAGACTTAAACTCAAGGCACCAAGTTAAATTCTTTCCAGTGTTAAGAGATACAAACCATCGGAGCACCAGAAGTTGTCAAGTAATAAAAATAGTTTTAGTTACTTATAATTTTATCTCAAAGAAATTCACAAAGATAAGGCATTTTAAATTGGGATAGGCCACTGAGAGACTGTTTTCTAGTCATGCAACATCACACATTTTTAAATGTCTAGAAAAATGAAAAGCTGTTTTACTCTGTTGCCTCTTCCAATATTTAACCACTTTCACAGTCAGGAAAGAGTGCATTACCAATGCAAAATTTTAAGTTCACATGTTGTTTCAGCTCATTTATTCTTTTGATATGTTTAGTGGAAATAAAGGCCATTCTTTTTTATTTGTTTATAGTCCACCCCCTTTTTATGTTGAATGATCTTTTTTAATGTTTTTGTTTTAATTTTAAAATATAACTGGGGTACAAATGTTTTTGGTTAGATGGATCACTTTTGTTATGCTTGAGTCAGGGTTATAAATGTGCCCATCACCCAAATAGTGTTCACTGTACCTGTTAGGTGAGATTTTTGCCCATCCCCTCCTCACCCCTCCCTCCTGGTTGATTTACTGAGATTTTACTGCCTCAGATTCACTGAGTTTTACTTCCCTCTGTGCACATGTGCTCATCCATTAGTTCTAATTTAATAGTGAGTACATGTGATGTTTGTTTTTCCATTCTTTGGATACTTCACTTAGATAATGGACTCTAGTTCTATCCAAATTGTTGCAAAAGGCCTTAATTCATCCTTCTTCATGGTTGAGTAGTATTCCATAGTATTCATATACCACATTTTGTTAATCCACTCACCAATTGATGGGCACTTGCATTGATTCCATGTTTTTGCAATTGTGAATTGTGCTGCAATAAACATTTCAGTACAGGTGTTTTTTTTGATAAAATGATTTTTTTTTACTTTGTGTGAATACCCAGTAGTGGGATTGCTGGATCAAGTGATAGGTCTACTTTTAGTTCTTTGAGGAATTTCCCATAGAGGTTGTATTAATTTGCAGTCCCACCAACAGAATATAAGTGTTCCTTTCTCTCTGCATCCATGCCAGCATCTACTGATTTTGGACTTTTTAATAAAAGCCATTCTAATTGGTATAAGGTGATATCTCATTGTGGTTTTAATTTGCATTTCCCTGATGATTAGTGATGTTGAACATTTTTTCATCTGTTTATTGGCAATATCTTCTTTTGAAAAGCTTCTGTTCATGTCTTTCGTCCACTTTTTAATGGGCTTGTTTTTTTTTTTTTTTTTTTGCCAATTTGCTTGACTTCTTAGTAGATTCTGGATATTAGCCCTTTATCAAATGTATAGCTTGTGAATATTTTCTCCCATTCTGTAGGTTGTCTATTTATTTGTTCTGTTGATTATTTTATTAGCTGTGCAAAAGCTTTTTAATTTAATAAAGTACCACTTATTTATTTCTGTTGTTGCTGTGAATGCCATTGGGGTCTTTTTCATAAATTCTTTCTCTAGGCTGATATCTAGAAGAGTTTTCCAACATTTTCTTTTAGTGTTCTTATGGTTTCATGCCTTACATTTAACTCTTTTATCTATCTTGAATTAATTTTTTTTAGTGGTGAGATATATGGATCCTATGGATTCATTCTTCTGCATGTGGCTATCCAATTCTCCCAGCACCATTTATTGAATAGGGCTTCTTTTCCCCAGTGTATATGTTGTCTACTTTGTCAAAGATTAGTTGGTTGTACATGGATAGTTTTATATCTATGCTCTTTGTTCTGATCCATTGGTCTCTGTCTCTAGTTTATGCCATTACAATGCTGTTTTGGTTACTATAGCCTCATAGTATAGTTTGAAGTCCAGTAATGTGATGCCTCTAGATTTGTTCTTATTGCTTAAGATTGCTTTGGCTATGTGGGCTCTTTTCTGGTTCCAAACAAAGCATAGAATTAATTTTTCAAGATCTGTGAAATATGATGTTGGTATTTTGGTGGGAATTATATTGAATCTGTAAAACACTTTGAATGGTGTGGACATTTTAACAATGTTGATTCTGCTGACCCATGAGCATGATATGTTTTCTCATTTGTTTGTGTCATCTGCAGTTTCTTTCCTCAGTGTTTCCTCAGTAGTTCTTTGTATAGAGATCTTTTACCTCTTTGTTTATGTATATCCCCTGGTATTTTATTTTCTTTGTGCCTTTTGTAAATGGTATTGAGTCTTTGATTTGACTCTAAGCTTGACAGTTATTTGTGTATAGGAATGCTACTGAATTGTGTACATTGATTTTTTAGCCTGAGACTTTACTGAATTTATTTAATATTTATAAATTCTAGGAGTCTCTATGTGGAGTCTTTAGGGTTTTGTAGATATAAAATCATATCGTCAGCTTTTAACTTTGCTTAGATGCTTTATTTTTTTTTCCTTATAGTTCTCTGAATTTTTCTGATGTTCTGGTTCATCAAGTGATTAGTTTTTGTACTCTCAGTAATTGTTTTTAAAGAAACAGAAGCCAATCTATAATTCTTATAGTTAGAATGCCTCTAATTTCTATCTATAGCAAATGTACTAGGTTAGGTAACTACATTTAGCTCTCCCAAATGAAACCCATCAATGAACAAAAATGCTTGCATTTTCAAATGGAGTGTGGAATATTTTCTTAAAAGAAAACTGCCCATATGCATCTTAAGACACTATTATAACCAGATATTTTATCAGTGTGACTTAGAAATCTCGTGCATCTGTAGTTGAATATTTGACAACAGTTTTCTTTTTTACCCAAATATATGAACACAAGTGCTTTCGTTGCCATGTATACCCTTGGCCACAGTTAGATGATTGAATTATAACTGAGTCATGCCTGTGCTAAATTTTAGCAGAGTATTCCTGCGGGATCCAACAGGGATAAAAATTGATGTCCCTCTTGAAACAGAGTGGTACAGATGGTGCAGCTTTATAGCTGTCTCCAAATACCAAATGCCAAACTGCTCCTTTGATAAGGCAAGGCAGTGTAAAGGTTTAAATATAGTCTCTTGGTGGAATGTCAGTGAATGATGGATCCCAGCTACAAACATACCAAAATGTTCTCTGTTTAAACATTTTTTACAACCATGGTTGTGAAGATTCTATATCAAGGAAATTATGCACAGGGGAAAGAACAAGAAACCTACCCTGAAAAATCTATGTGTATACTAACAAATCAGTTAAATCGAGGGCGAGGGGGAGAGTGGAATGACACATCGGCAGCTATTGAAGTCAGTTTTTCTGCTAACACCTGCCACAAGTAAAATCTAAAAATGTTATGGTAAATTCACAAGACTTGCCTTTATGTAACAACAACAGATAGGGAAACTTGCTGTTTTAAATTAGTTTAGTTATATTTTTATGGCAGAGTCCACCAAAATGTCAAATGATGGCCCTATAGTATGAGAATTGCATTCATGTGATGATCATTTTACCTAAATATATACATGAATTTGAATTCATTTTTTGAATAAGAAGCATGATATTCCTTTTAAAAGGTGCTAATAGTCATGTCCACCTTTGTAATTTATACTGCAGAAGTGAAATTAAGAAATATAATTTTAAAGTGTCTGAGACCCTGTCAGTTGTTTTTTTTTAATTGGCTAAGGAACCATAAGAAAAAGTAGAATTATGTAAAACACTAGGCCCATGTGAAATAGTTTAGAACCTTTTGAAAAAAATAGCTAGGGAATTGATTAAAGTTATTTTAAAGAATTATGAAAAGAATATATGAAAAAGTGTTTAGTGTAAATGAGTAAATCAAGACAAGAAAGCCACCAAATAATTTTGAAAAACATACATGGTTATTGATTTTTATAGTGAAAATGAATGCCTACGGTACCAAATTAAAATATTATCTTATAGTAAGCTTATAAGTATACCAATGAGAACAATGTAAAGAAAGGAGTATTTCTTTCATCATTATTGCCCTGCTACTTCTTCTATACCTGCAACAATGAACAAATCAGAATGACCCTTGTGAAGATAATATTATATTTCTATGTTCTAATTTATACTTTATTCATACTGTTGTATTTTCTGTTGTTTTTACCCATTAGAGGCCTAGTAGCCTGATTGGACACAGTTTTGACTCATCTCTGCTTTAAAAATCACATTGCCATATTGATTACAGAGGGTATGGCTATCACTGTGGACTAGGGAAAATATACCTAGTGCTTATGGTAAACCCAGCCAAACCTCCAAGTTAGTGGGGTTTTAAAAATCGTTTTCTTGTGATTTAATTTACATGAGAATACATTTTAAATGTACAGTGTGTGTGCTCAGTTTTGGTAAATATTAGCACTGTTATATCACCCAAATTAACATTTAGAATATTATCACCCCTTAAAATTCCTTTGTGCCCTGTTTTCAGTCATTATTCCTTGACTCCACTTCAGAAAACTGCTGATGTGATCTTACAACAGGTGTTTTTGCCTGTTCATATAAATGGCAGCGTAAAGTATATTCTGTTTTGAATCTGGCTCCTTTTATTTAACAAAATATTTTTGAGATAAATATCTACATCACTACACGGAACAGTGGTCTGTTCTTTCTTAAATTGTTGAGTCTATTGTATTAATATAGCATAGTAAGTTCATCGACTCACATTAATTTCTGGTGAAATAATAAACATATTTCACTTTAGATGAAAATTCCAAACTGTTTTCTAAAAGTCTTTAACATTTCACTATTTTATCAGAAATGCATGTTTCTAGTTGTTCCACATCCTTACCAGTGTTTGGTAATGTCAATCTTTTGTCAAATCTTACTTCTGCAACTACTGAAATGGTCTTATGGTTTTTCTTTTTTACCCTGTTAATATGGTGAGTTGCATTGATTCATTTCAATTATTGAAATACCCTGACCTTCCGTGGATAAGTTCTACTTTGCTATGATGTCTTATCATCATGCTGGTACTTAGCTAATAATTAGTTATTAACTGAGCATTAAAACATGTTAATTTTGCTAAAATTTTATTGAGGATTTTTGTATCTATGTTCATGAAAGATGTGGGTCAACAATTTTCTTTTTGTATAGTAAGGTTATCAGATTTCAGTAGCAGGATTAGATAGTCCTCTTAAAATGAGTCAAAAAGTTTTCCTTTTTTTATTTTCAGGATGATATAAGTAATATCATTATTATTTGTATCTTAAATGTTTGAGAGAACTCTTCAGTAAAAGCACATTGAGTTTTATTAATAGAAAGGTTTATTGTTATTATTACTAATCCACTTTTTAATTTTTTTACTTAGTTTTTTTTTTATTTTAGTGTATTATGGAGGTACAAGTGTTAAGGTTACGTATATTGCCCATTCTCCCTTTCCCCCCTCAAGTCAGAGCTTCAAGCGTGACCATCCCCCAAACGTTGCACATCTCACTCATTATGTTTGTATATACCTATCCCCTCCTCCCCCTCCCACCCGCCCGACACCCAATAAATAGGCTTTTCAGAATTTTTGCCTTCTTCAGTTTTGTTAGGTTATATTTTTCAAGGAGTTGGTTTATTTTCTAAGCTTTCCAATTTGTTATCACAAAATTGTTCATAATAGCCTCTTACTTTTCTTTTAATATATGTAGGGTCTATAATAATGTTTTTTCTTTCATTCCTCATGTTGATAATTTATGTTTTCTTTCTTTTTGTTGATTAGTGTCCTAAGGGCTTGTTATTTCATTTGATTCTGCCCCACCATTTCCTGAGCATGTGTTTAATTTACTTCAGTCTTTATTATCTCTATTTTAGAGGTTGAATTCTTTCTACTGATGTGTCTTCAAGGTCACTAACTTTCCTCTACTATTGAAGCTACTGTTAAGCCCATACAAATAGTTTTTCTTGTCACTTACTTTTCCTTTCAGTTTTAGAATTCCCATTTGCTTCTTTGTTGGAGTTGCCATTTTTCTCCTGAAATTTCCTATTTAACTAAGAACTATTAAGTAGTATTTATACTGTACAGTATTTTAATTCTGAAGTGGGAAGCACAAAATGACTGAACATCTGAAGCCAAAGCAGTTTTAAGTCTTGAAGAAGTACAGGCTGCACTCTGTAGGAAAGACCTGACTTAATGAGAGTGATTAAGGAGAAGAAGCCAATAGTCATGTTATTTCCAGTTCATGACCATGTAACAATAGTTTAAAGACACCAGCAACTAAATGCCTTTTACTCCCTGTAAATCCTATTCTTTCTCTATTTTACTTAGAGGGCTAAGCACCTCCCAATTTGTCTCAGAATTCTAGCACCAGCAGTTTTATCTCCAAAAGTCCTGTGTCCCTGGAACTTAGTTCCTTAATTAGAATAATCCAAGAGAATTGGTCATCCTAATTATATAGGATATGAACTCAGTCATTTAATAATCAAATTATTGACCTGTAAGCCCCTTAATTGATAGGGTATTTTTCTTGAAAAGCAGCAAAACAGGTCAATCATAACAACTAAATGCTTTAAACTTTTATAATGCTATTAATGCTCTAGGCCAGGGGTCCTCAAACTTTTTAAACAGGGGGCCAGTTCACTGTCCCTAAGACCGTTGGAGGGCCCTTGGAGAGTGCGGCACACATTCCACACATGCACACTGTGGGCCTCAGACGAGTTGGCTGCTAAGCAGGACAGGCAGTGGTGGCAAAAACACTCGGTGGGCGGAATAAATATCCTCGGCAGGCCGCATGTGGCCCACGGGCTGTAGTTTGAGGACCCCTGTTAGGCTCTACTGGGAATGCATTACATATAACATCATATTTAATTCTCACATAACCTTATCCTCATTTTATCAATAGTTAATTGAAGCACAGAGATATTAAGTAATTTGACTATAGTCTCTAACCTGTGAATTACAAAGTGAGAATTCCTTTAGGTTATCTGACTCCATTACCTGTTATTACCTGTTTCATTACCTGTGGCTCTCTCTACTGTTTCAGTAAGTATCTTAAAGTAAATATATTTTAATTCTTAACTTCAAATCAATTTTGTAAGAAATGAGATTTTATATATATGTATATATATGAATGACATTGTAGATTAACATTGACAGTATGAGATTGTATTAGAGTAGAGGCAGGAGTTATCAATTCATCGTGTTAGAAATTTTAAACAGTTCTCTTTGAATCTCTATAATCAGCATGGCATTACATTTGTAACTAAAAGAACAGAAAAAATGAAAAAATAATAATTTCCCCTCTTGAATGTAAAGTATTGTACCTATTTTTATTATGCTAAATAAAGTCTCCTAAGCTGGAAAAAATATGAAATTTAACATTTTCATAAGCACTGAATTAAAAATGTTCATTTCCGGCCGGGCGCTGTGGCTCACGCCTGTAATCCTAGCTCTTGGGAGGCCGAGGCGGGCGGATTGCTCAAGGTCAGGAGTTCAAAACCAGCCTGAGCAAGAGCGAGACCCCGTCTCTACTATAAATAGAAAGAAATTAATTGGCCAACTGATATATATATAAAAAAAAAATTAGCCGGGCATGGTGGCGCATGCCTGTAGTCCCAGCTACCCGGGAGGCTGAGGCAGAAGGATCACTCCAGCCCAGGAGTTTGAGGTTGCTGTGAGCTAGGCTGACGCCACGGCACTCACTCTAGCCTGGGCAACAAAGCGAGACTCTGTCTCAAAAAAAAAAAAAAAAAAAAATGTTCATTTCCAAGACAATTTAGGAAGTAAAATAGAGCCTTTAAATTACTTATAAACCAATTTCCCTGGCTTTCAAAGTTATTTTTCAATTCTTGACTTTCCATGTACATGTTTTAAGAGCCTCTTGAGGTAGGTGTATAGAAATCTAACCCCTTGGAGAAATCAAACCCCTTGAAATTCAGTAAATTATGAATGAACATGTTTATGGTACTTCTAATTGAGTAGCAGTGATTAAGGTGTTAAATTTGTTATTGTTCCCCCTGAATGTAGTAGGGCCTGGCATAAAAACACTTTCAGAAAATTAAGATTTAGTTAGCTTAATTTCACAAAACCATGGGTCCTATGGTTCTGGAAGAATATGTTAATTCAGGATTTGTCCTTGAGAGTCAATCTGTTTGGTCAATCTGTTCACATTTTGTAGTCTTTGCATACAATTTGCATTTTCGGATTCACCTCTGGGAAACTCTTCTGTTCTTCTTTAGAGCTGTCTCTAGATCTGGACATAGGGCGAGAGATGCTAAAGAAGAATGTAAATCTAACCATTGTTGCGAAACTCCTTTGAACTCATTAAAGACAGTCTTCCAGGAGTTCACCTTCATCTACATGGGCTCTTTAGAAGGACCTTGGCAGGTGCTGCTTCTGTTTACTCTTTTCCTTCAAAGTGAAGCAGTAGCAGCAAGCTGTTAGGTTCCATGACATAGCTCATGACCCACCTGAGATGACTGAAAACGGAGAAGCACCTTTTCTCCTATGGGACCAAGGGTTGGGTTTCAGTGGAGGAAATACAGAGCCCAGTACCTCCGATAAGGACATGATGATTTGATCCTGATTCTACAGCATCTGAGCTGAAAATTTTTTACTGAACTTCTCTGAAATCTAGTAAACTCATCTGTAATATGGGCAGGCAAACAAGAATGCCCACATGAGACAAGAGTGATCAAGGATGATACAAGCTAAACAGTGACAAATATTTTGTTCTAGTAATGTGCTGGATTAATTTTTCCTTTTATCAGCTCTGTTTGAAACTGAGGAAAATGAGACATACAAAGGTTACGTGACCTAGCAAAAGGAAGCAAGACTTTGTTCCTGCTACAAAGCTCTAGAGAAGGCTGTGGGGTAGAGTAATTTTCCTGAACTACAGAGAGAGAAATAGGCCAAATATCAATGCTGTCTCTGTGGGAAACTGGGCCAAACTGTGCTTTGAAAGTAAGCAAATTTTGAATGGCATAGGAATATTCTAGTCAAGGATTTATGAGTCCAGGGTTGAAAATCATTACTATAGATCTGTGGTCCACACCTCCCAGACCGTGGACTGGTACCGGTCTATGGCCTGTTGGGAACCAGACTACACAGCAGGAAGTGAGTGGCAGGTGAATTTCATCTGTACTTACAGCTGCTCCTCATCTCTCGCCTCACTGCCTGAGCTCCACCACTGCCCACCCCCAGTCTTTGGAAAAATTATCTTCCATGAAACCAGTCCCTGGTGCCAAAAAGGTAGGGGACCCCTGCTATAGATGAATCCTCTTATACAGGAGCTCAGCACGTGGAACTGTGTCATAGAATGGCCATGGAGGAGTACGTGTTAAGTTGCTTTAGAAGAGCCATTCATGAAGGAAGAAATTAAATGACCCTACATGTTTATGTCTGGGCTGGCCATTTTTCAATGGTAGTAGCCATGATTAATTGCTAAGCTTGAACTTGCTTTGCTCTATTAAAATCAGTCCCCAAAGCTATTCAGAAAGACATCCTTGTAAATATATTTTCTTTACTGGCCTGACATCACTGTATGTGAGGCAGAAGTCATCTATCCAAGGCTGTATCTGCTCTTAGGCCCCAGGCTTGTGCTCAGTTCTTTTAAATGTGATGCATGCTCATTTTCCTTACTGCTTCTCCAGTTTTCTGTCATTCATAAATACTTAAGTATCCAGAATGACCCATGGATATTTGACATTATTTGACATTATTTCTTATAGTCAGACACCCATGCTAATAAGTTATCACTGAAGACTAATAGTACTTATGGTGGAAGGTAGGAAGAGAAGAGGAAGAAGGAAAGATATATTAAAGTATCTCTACAATTAAAGCTAAACTTTAAATTGAAATGTCAGTTTGCATGTATTTTCCACTAAAGGTTTGTCTCCAAGCAGCAATTCCTTTTTGCTTGTGTCCTATAATATCTTGAACTTAATATCCTTGTAGTAATATCTCCTAAAGATACATCAGGATAATCAAAGAGATAGAATCAAATTGAGATTCAAAACAAAACAAACAAAAAAAACACCCAGGCATATGCCCTGATTAATCAATGGAGTTAATCAGAATTCTGGTGAAGTCAGGTGAGGTCATCATTACTTTTACTGTTAACCAGGTGACACTAGTGTACGTTCAGGGTTGATTGAGAATCCTTGTAATAGAAGAACGATATTAGGTAGAAACTATTTGTTTATCTAGGGATTAACAAATGTTTTCTTAGAAAATAGTGTATGTCGGGGACTGCTTGCAAACAGCCTCTGTCCTTAAGGAGTGAGCTCAGAGTCTGACAGTACAGAATAGAGGGCTAGACCATGAAAAGCCTTCTGTGATTTATATTTTTTTCTGATAAGTTTTATAAAGCAATACAGGTAGTCATAATACGGAGCTGTTGGACTCACTGAGCCTCATCACTTCTTTGGTTTCCATTGGAATCCCATATACCTCCTAGCATGGTATCTTGGGCAAAGGAATCAGTTACAAACTATTTGCCAAGTGAATGTCCACAATATGAAGTGATTTTTCTTCTACACTAGATTCTTTAAAAAACAAACAAACAAACAAAAAAACCAAAACAAAACAAAAAAACGGACAGGTACTGAGACACATTAATAAAGGTCTGTTAAACATGTGTACTTAACTTTTGTGTTTGGAGCCTTATTGTGTACTTCTCTGTATGATTGGATGTATCTGTCCCTAAGACAGATCTGCCTTTAAGTAGTAATGCACTTTAAAGTTAATCTAAATCAATGTTATGTTTGAGAATTCAAATGCAATAATATCAGTTGCTTTGTTTAATGTAAAATTGTATCCTTTTCTTTTGAAATGATGAAAACAGAAACACTGGCTTCAAGGTCAGGAAATGTGATCTAGACAATTTTGTACAACTTCTTTGACCACACAACAAGGAAGTTCTGACTTGGACAAGTCACTTCATCTTCCCATTAAATGCTCACTAATAGCAAGGGCTGTGCTAGTTGTATAGATAAAAATGCTTAAGATGAAGCGTTTTCATCTGCAAAAGAAGTAGTCGAATCTGATAGACTATCTCTTACCAACACTGAAATTTATTTTATTATTCTAAAATTCTAGAGGTGGAGGAGGCATGAGTACTGAGGTCTTAAACGCAGGGTTTCAGTCCACTTTCTAGATCTGTAGCTTGAGGAAGAAACACTCTCAGCATTAGTTATTCCTCCATATAACGTTGGAACAATACTAGGCTATATCATTTTACATGGTTTTGAAGATTGCCTGAAATGCTTGTAAATCATTTAGTGCATAAAATTTATTTGGCAAACACTCAAAAATGAGAAGGATATGCCTATGTATTTTAACATACTCTAAATTAAAAATACTTGGAAATAGTATAATAAGGTAGGGAGGGATTCTCTAACTCTAGAGTATGTACAAGCCAACCGGTTTGATTATTCAAGCATGTAACTTGTATTTTTAATTTTCAAGATCATGCTTTCAAAAAGCCCAGAAACCCAGCTGCAGACCTACAAAAAGTCCATGAGATTCATCAGTCTTAAAAGCAATCATTTTATGTTTTAACTTAAGGAAAGTACATGTGCAGGTGTTTGTCATCAGGTGGGCTATTGTTGGAAATCAGAGCATTTCCCTTGTTATGAAAATTAATTTGGCAAATGCAGTAGATGTGGATGTATTTTTAGAAAAACATGACCATGCGACAGAGACAAGTATCTGAAACACCCATAATGGTCAGATGTCATTACTGTTACAAGTGTTCTATCATTGTTGCCACCTTTGGCCATGTTTTTCCTTTTGCTTGGGTTAGACAATGCCAGGTATTCCGAATTAGAGAGTTCTGTTAAAGACGATCTCTTTAACTTATGATGGAAATTAAAGTGAAAATAACAGTGAATAATTCACATTTTTACCCATCATATTACCAATAATTGAAAAGTTGTTGTTCTCAGTGTTGAAGGAATGTAGAGAAACTTATGTACTTGTCTTTGGAATGAATGTAGCTTCATTATTTTCAGAGGGCCAGTCAACTATCAGGGTAGTGCTCAAACATACTGTTTGCCTTAGAAATTCTACTTTAGGGTTTTATTCTGGGCATACACTGGCATGAATATGAAAATATTTAAATAGAAAAATGTTTATTTCACTATTACTTGTGATAGCAAAAACCTGAAAACACCTAATTGACCAATTGCAAGAACAGTAAATAAATAATGGTACATTTATAGTGATATGCAGCCATGGAAAAGAATTATAAGGATTTGAAATGAGGTTCAAGACATATTGATAAATACAAAACTGAATTTGTAGGAGTATATGTATCATATATTCTCATTTGTGTTTAAGTATGTGAGGGTATTTTATATATATCAATATATATATTCATCAATAACTATGCAGAGATATGCTTGTTTACTCAAACATTTATGGAAGGATTAGAAGAAACTATTTGTGTGTATGTGTGTGCACTAATGTGTTTGCTTAGTAAAGGACTTTCTGCATTTCTTAATATGTGATTTGTATTTTTGTGATAATAAAAGAGACCTGACTAAATTAAAAAGCTTCTGCACAGCTAAGGAAATAATCAACAGAGCAAACAGACAACCTACAGGATGGGAGAAAATATTCGCAAACTATGCATCTGATAAATATCCATAATCTACAAAGAAATCAGCAAGAAAAAAACTAACAGCCCCATTAAAAAGTGGGCAAAAGACATGGACAGAAGCTTTTTGAAAGAAGATAGACAAATGGCAAAAAAAACATATGAAAAAATGCTCAGCATCACTAATCATCAGGGAAATGCAGATTAAAACCACAATGAGATACCACCTTACCCCTTCAGAATGGCCATTATTCAAAAGTCGAGAAACAACAGATGCTGGCGTGGATGCAGAGAAACAGGAATGCTTCTACACTGTTGGTAGGACTGCAAATTAGTACAACCTCTATGGAAAAAAGTATGAAATTCCTCAAAGATCTAAAAGCAGACCTATCATTCGATCCAGAAATCCAACTATGGGGTATCTAACCAAAGGAAAGGAACTTATTGTATCAAAAAGATGTCTGCACTTGAATGTTTATTGCAGTACAATTCATAATTGCAAAGATATGAAATCAACCTAAGTGTTGTGTGTGGATTAACAAAATGTGGTATATGTATACTATAGAGTACTGCTCGGTGACAAAAATGAATGAAATAATGTCATTTACGGCAACTTGGATGGAACCAGAGACCATTATCCTAAGTGAAGTATCTCAAGAAAGGAAAAACAAACACCACATATACTCCCTGATAATATGAAACTAATTGGTGGGTACACAGGTGTTCAGAGAGAAGTAAAAGTCATTGGAAATCGGGAAGGGGGAGGAAGGGAGGAATAAAAGCCTACCTAACAGGTATAATGAATATTATTCTAGTGATAGGCACACTTATGGCACAGACTAAAGCATTGTAAACACTATCCATGTAACAAAAATATTTGTACCCTCTTCATATTAGTGTTTTGAAATAAAAAGAAAACAAAAAAATTAATGTCATTATTAGGCCTAAAACTTTGCCATTTTTAATAATTTTCTCTTGTATTTGAAAGTAATGAGTAGCCTATGTTTCCTGGTTGAAAATGTTATCCATTTGCTTATCTGCATAACTACTAAAACATACTAATAAAGTTACTAACACCTTTAACAAAAAGACAGAAAGAATTAAGATAGAATATAGCATGTTAATAAATAAATAAATAAATAAATAAAAAGTTATAGTAAAGAATAGTATTTAATGAAAGGCACTACTGAGAGAAAAATAAGCCCTATAAGAATAGGAAGAAGTGGAAATAGGTTAGGAAAGGTCATAGTCTTTGCCTTTTGGAGCACTAAAAACCTGATACTTTGCTCCTGTTGATGCGATGATTTAAATCTTGTCAAGTAGGTGAGTCAAAAACTAAGGAGTGAAGTTACTTCCCTCTTGCCCGAGGTACCTTAAGGATATGTGGCATAAATTAGATCTGCCATGCAATGTGACTGAAGATGATTTATTTATTCAATTAATACTGAAAACCTACTAAATGCTCAATGTCATAATCTTAAATCAGGCTCTTTTTAATAATTAGGTAAGTGGCTTAACCTCTAAGTGTAAAGATTAAATAACAAAAAAGAGAGAAAGAGCAGAGCACTAAGGCTCAGCATATCGTATGTGGAATGAACTGTAGGTATTATTTTTTTGCTTTTCCACATGACTTTCCTTACTGAACACATCTGGATTTGGGGAAGGGGATCAAGTGCTGGAGAAAGCATTTTCCTGATTGTACTTGTAGAGAAAAACTTTTGAGTGCTTTATATTAATGGATCCTAAATGATGATGGAAATTGCAAATCTCTTCATGAACCTAAATCAAGAATGGCCATGAAATTTCCCAATGCATGAATATCTTTTATATCTAACAGTTTTGATTTTCTGAGCCTTTAAATTTACTACTGAATATAGAGTCGGTGTTTAAGTGAGATGTTTAAGGTTATAGCTGGTAAGGTCTTTTTTCGTTGTTGTTTGTTTGTTTAAGATTGAATGGATTCCAGTGGAAAAGAGAGCCACTAGAAACCCTTGTGCTAGATTTGAAATCTTTCTGGGAAAGTTGCAGCCTGAAATCTGTCTGGGCATCTATTTTAGCAATGGAGACAAAAATGCTTTCTTTGCTGTGTTTTCATGGGGCCGTGTCCTTCATTGCTATAATATGAATAAAGCATTTTACAGAGTGGCTCACATAGCAAACACTTAAAAAGTGATACCTATTGTTAATATAATGATGATGATTTCTGAAATAAAGTATATTTTGATTCATATAAAACACAATGTCTTTTATTCATTAATGTATTTTTATTTTCATTTAACACCAAGAAACCAAATAAGTCTGTCCCACTAAAGCAACCTGTCAGAGTTAGATCAGCATTATGTTAAAGAGATATACACTATCAACAATAGACATATGATAAATCATTTTCAAGGGAACTCTGATCAACAGAAAGTGCCAGCACATTGTGGTTTATGCTGTCTGCTGACCTTTAACTCTGTAAATTTAACTGTGGAAATCTGACTTAAATTATTCATACTTATTTCTTTTAATAATTTATAATAATATAGCTTCCTTTTGAAGACATTAGTAATAGGGAGTAATATATTCGCAATATTCAAAGTAACTTTTTTGAAACTATTGTGTATTTGGGGAAAAAATGATAAACAGTTTACATGTGCTTAGTGCCTCCTCCGTTGACTTCTATTTTTCGTTAAAATATAGTGTTTACTTTGTTATATACCCAAGAACAGCTTAAATATAATGCTATTTGTCTAACAATGGTTAAGCGCTTCTTACCACCTTAAGGATTATTGAAATACATGCTGGATATAGATATAACAGAAGAGTTAGAATTTTTTTCCAGAAGCCATATTATGTGAACATTTTTGCTAGAATACCTCAAATTCTGAATGATAAAGACAAGACAATTCCAGATTGCCTAAATCAAAGGAAAGAAAAAAACACATCTTTAAGTAAATCTCCATCATGTAGAGCAATGCCTGATTATAAGAAGGGTGGACTCTGTTCATTTTTTGAAGTTCTGGATTTTTTTTTCTTATAGAATTTTTATTCTGGCCATTTTTTAAGAAATGCCTATTTATATAAATGAATTAAATCATAGCAAGGACTCCTAAACAGATTAGTCTGCTGTCAGGGAAAACTCAATGGCGGAGTTAGAATGTAATAAATTAAGAGACTTATTAAAAATTGGCTTGTTTTGCTTTTAATATTAAAAAGAAATTCTTTGCATTTCAAATCATGTCAGTTTGGCTTGCATGATTGAAACAGTAAGTAGCTTTTTGAGATTAGCTTAGATTTGAAATGCATAGCATTTTCAATTATTGACAAGTTTGGGGAATAGACGTGTTCTTATGATTTTGCCACATTTTCCAGTTCCTTTTAGAAATGAGAAAGCCCTGTGGCCCTTACTGAAAATTTTTGCTTGGCATGGAATTGTGTAAGAAGTGAAGTCAAGTATTATTGACTCCAACTCTCAAATGTAAATCATTTTTAAAAGGCTACTAGTTAACTTCATTCTTTGCCTTAACATCAAATGAGCCAAATGAAATATGCTTTCCCTTTTCTTATGAAAATAGCCACAAAGTTCCTTTAATTCTTTAAAAACTCCCCACTTCATAGTTTCTGAAGTATGATGGGCTAAAGAGAATATTTCAGCTTTGGGAGATTTGATGATATTAAATTATTTCTAGTCTGATAGTGTAGTGGGTTGAATGGATGTATTAATATATCCAACCTCGGGAACCTGTGAGTGTGACCTTATTTGGAAAACGGATTTTGAAAATGTCATGAAGTTAAGAATTTTGAGATGAGGTCATCCTGGTTTATTCAGGTGAATCCAATGACAAGCACCCTTATAAAAGACAGACACAGACAAGTTGCACAAAAAGGAGAAGGCCATGTGAATACTGAAGCAGAGATGAGAGTGATGGAGCCACAATCCAAGGAACTCTTGGAACCTCCAGATGCTGGAAGAATCCAGAAAAGATTCCCTGCTAGAGATCTGGAGGGAGCTCGGCGTTGTCGATACCTTGATCTTAGGTTTCCTGGCTTCTTGAACAGAGAATAACTTTTTGTTGTTTAAAACCACCAAGTTTGTAGTAATTTTCTGTGGCAGCCTTAGGAAACTAACACAGATGGTAAAAATAGACTGCTTACTTGGAAACATGTACATACATGTAGTGGGGTTCAACCTAAGACCAAGGTGACTGAAATTATGAAAGGATTCCTTTTTCCTTTTATTTAAATGAAAGATTCCTTCATTCTGAGATCATACTACTCTGATTTATCTTAAAATTATGAGACATTTTTCTCAGATTGAGCCCTGACATGTGACATAATCTTCTAGACAATTCTTATTGTCTGAGCAATCACCATTTTTTTTTTATAAACGAAGAGACTGAGGCCAACAGAGACCAAAGTCACACAAATGTTTCTTGCACACAAGTGCAAATGGATTTCTAAGTAGCTTGTTCTGGAGCCACCATAACAGGGACCTATTTTACTTCATGGAAGGAGAGGGCAGTGTGTGGCAATTCAGGGAGCAGCGTAGTTCCCATGATGCGGATCCACCTGGTGTCTCCTCGGCATGTGATTGTAAAGCTCCCTCTCTTGTGAAAAATCCCCCATTTCCTGAGAAACAAGAAGTCCAAATTAAAAATTTCTGATTCTAGAAATAACAGCAGCTTCCCCTAGTTCAATACATGTGCTGTGTGCAAAACCAAGAGAGAGAATACAAGAAGTTGTAAGCCAGCTGTGTATCAATGCCCCTGGTACCTGTGTGTACCGGCTCTGTGAGGTAGACTTTCACTTAAAATAGCAAATAGCTATTAAATAAATGCTAGTAAATAAATGCTATTAAATAAAATGATTATAAGTGTGACCACGCCGCAGAAGAGGAATACTAGTGCTCTGGGAGCACGTGCCAATGGATGGCAACAGCCAAGAGTTCACGTAGAGCCTCTCTGAGGGAGGAGCAGTGAAGCTGAAGCCTGTGGGATGGGCAGGAGCTGGCTAAGGGAGGACCATGGAAGGCCACTTCCTAAGATCCAAGGAAGGGTGACCAAGCAAGGGGTTATTGAAACTCAAGGCTGATATTCTTATAGGAAAAGGAGCTATCATATCATTCCTCCCCAATATTTTGAAATTAAGATTAAGGGCCCTATTGAAAAAAAGAAGATAAGCATGTATTGATTAGTTTATTTAGAGACTAATACAGCTGTTAATTCACAATTAGTTAGAGATGCCCTATGTACTCAAAAGTATTTAGCAACATATTTGCTCACGAGACTGTTTTTAATTTCAAGGAGGAAGGGTTGTGGTTACCTGATGTGTTGTCAGCTTCAGTAGTTTCAGCACTCTCTTACGGTTCACACAATGAGGCTAAATTGGAAACGTAACCAACAGGTGATCCATTAAGGACTTGAGTGCAGTTAAGTCTTCCTTTGGGATGTATACTTTTACAGCCAATAAACCTGGCCTTACTAGCTCCTAGTCAGTTTGCTTGCCAATAATAAAGCCTCATAATGTAACAAAGCGACACCCAGTAGAGCCACTCCTCTTAGGTTTCCACCGTCAATATTGACTCGAGAAAGCCTCTTAAAAAGGTATGGGATTCAGTATTCCATTAGAAGCCCCCATGGGACTCAGAAAGAAGGTGACTGCCACGTTTTAGTTAGCTTGACACAGCTTCTTAAAGATGATATAAATTTTCTTAAAAAATTTAAATCATTATCTGAAATGAAAGAGAGTCACTGAATGGCTTTAAAAATTGTGTTCAAAAATATTAATCATCTGGCATATTATATATATATATATGTATATATATATAGCCAGAAGGGATATCTATGTTTTAAGTTCTAATAACCAGTTGATTGAAAGATCATAAAAATTGTGCTTGGGAGTGAGAATGACATTTGCCAGCAAGATATAATGTTACTTAATAGATTGGGGCAGCTAAAATGAAAGACTAGTGATAATAATCAGTATGAAAAGGAATTGAACATTAATATTTTAAGTATATTGTGATTTTTAAGGAAGCATCCCCCTACTCACTGAAAGCTTCAGAGGACTATATCTCCCATGGTCATGGTTGTACAATTTCTGCTTTAGTAGTAGAGTAGCTCATTATACAGGTTACCTTTAAAATAACTAAATACATTTAAAAGACCAAAATGTTTATTACTCATTTGTGGCAACTGTTTTGTAGAGGATTATGAAATCAATTTTAAAATGACTTTATTTTTAGTATCACAGGATGCTAACAAGGTCAGGGTCTTGGAAACCATTCTCTTTTGCTCTCTAATTTTAAAGAGCAAAGCCTCCTGCCTAGGTTTCTTTCCTTGGCCTTGCTCCTGTTCCATTCATTTTCACACTGTTAGGAAAGCAAGAGATCTTTTTTAAAGCCATCCCTTAATGTCTTTCAATGGTTTCTCATTACCTACAGCAACATTTGCCAAAGTGTGTGCTGTGAACAACCAGCTCAGCCTTTTGTAATTTGCATTATTTTAAAAGGGGGTGTTCCACAATCATATATGTGCTTGACAAGCTGGGTTTGACCTAATCAAACAATTCTCTTTTCTGAAGGACTACTTAAACCCTTTGCAAACTATACTCTGATAAAGGGCTAATATCCTAAATCTATAAAGAACTCAAACAAATCAGCAGGGAAAAAACAAACAACCTCATTAAAAAGTGGAGGTTGAACAGAAGTTTGAACAGAAGTTTTTCAAAAGAAGATACACAAATTTCAAAAAAACCTATGAAAAAATGTTCATCATCACTAATTATCAGAGAAATGCAAACTAAAGCCACAGGGAGTACCAGCTTACCCCTGTCAGAATGGCCATTAATAAAAAGTCAAAAAACAACAGGTGCTGACATGGATGCAGAGAAAGAGGTATGCTCTACACTGTTGGTGGGACTGCAAATTAGTACAATCTCTGTGGAAATGAGTATGGAGATTCCTCAAAGAAATAAATGTAGATTTACTGTTCAATCCAGCAATTCTACTACTGGGTATCTACGCAAAGGTAAAGAAGGCATTTTATCAAAAAGGCACCTGCACTCAAGTGTTTATCACAGCACGATTCACAATCACAAAGATGTGGAATCAAACTAAGTGCCCATCAATTGATAAGTGGATAAAGAAAATGTGGTATATATACCATGGAGTACTACTCAGCTATAAAAACCAATGAAATAATGTCATTTGCAGAAACTTGGATGGAATTGGAGACCATTGTCCAAAGTGAAGTATCTCAGGAATGGAAAAACAAACACCACACGTATTCTCTAATAACTAGGAGCTAAATGATTAGTACACACAGGCACAAAGAGATGTAAAGGTCATAGGAAATCAGGAAGAGGGAAGGACGGGTGAGAGGTGAGGGATAAATCCTTACCTATTGGGTATAATGAATACTATTTAGGTGACAGTCACACTAAAAGCCCCAACTTCAGTGTTATATGAATTATCCATGTAACCAAAACATTTGTATCCCCTTAATATTTTGAAATAAAAAAAAATAGACAATGTTGACCAAATGTGTTTAAACAACAGAAGTTTTTAGTTTTCCTTCTTCCTCTAAACAACTCCTGGCACTTGTGATTTAAAGAATATACCCCACCATTTGACAAACACTGTGCTGATTAATAATGGTCCACAGATCTAAGCATGAAATACCGTTCCATTCATTCAAAACTTCGTCCTTGCCTTTTGTTTCAACTTCATGTATCAATGTTCCATTATCCTAAGTATCAAAACTATGGAAAAAGAAACACCACATGCACTTGCTATTAAATTGGAACTAACTGAGGAGCACACATGTACACAGAGGGAAATAAAACTCAGTAGAAATCAAGCAGGGGGGAGAGTGGAGGAGGGGATGGGTGAAAACCTACCTAACAGGTACAATGAACACTATCTGGGTGATGGCCACACTTATAACCCTGACTCAAGTGTAACAAGAGCGATCCATGTAACCAAAAACATGTGTACCCCCATAATGTTTTGAAATAATAATAAAAAATCAAATAAAATTTAAGAAAGAAAAATATATTAACCGATAAAATCATTAACAAATGTAAAAAACTGTTCCACATTTGGATGCTAGATTACTGTCATTATAATATAACCAACTAAAGTAAACTTTTCTGCAAAGCTGTTTTGCTGCATCTTCCCTCTGGGGTGCTTCTGCTTTGCTACATTCCTTCCTGCTTGGCATTCCCAGATTCAGTTCAGGTGTCACCACTAGGAAGCTGCTGTCCATTCCCTCTGCTGTTATCTGATGCTGGGGTAGAGCCCCTCCCTTTACCTCTCCTCCTGGCTGTTGCCATGCAGGGCTGTGCTCCTGTTAACTTGTAGGTCTCCCCTGCAGAATTCCCATACGCTTCTAGTCAAGCCTGTGCCTAGCACATTGGTGGCTCTCAGGAAAAGCCATGGACATATCGGAGGGAGGAAAGGGGAAGGGGCAGTTGAGATCCCAGGGCTGCGTGGCATGCTTTTCATGCTGTTATGGGGTCTCTCCACTGACCTGTGGACGTTTAATCCACGGCTCATCACAGAGAAATCCAGCAAGATGACACTATAATTAGTTTAATTAATTAGTTCAATTAGCCCTATGATTAATTTAATAATGCCCTTAAGGCCCTTCTAAAAATAGATTTTGAAAGGATGAACAAAGCACAAACAACATAAAAGAAAAAGTGTTCGAGATTACTTTTGCATTTAGATGATAGAATTGGGTTCTTGGTGTCTTAATTTTATTTACTTATTTTTTTCCTTTTTTATCTTTAGATTATTATGTGTACATAAAGATATATCTTTATAGGATATGTGTGATGTTTGATACAGACATGCAATGTGAATTAATCATGTCAGAGTAATTGGAGTATGCATTGCCTCAAGCATTTAACATTTCTTTGTCTTAGGGACTTTCAATTCCACTCTTTTAGTTAAGCTGAGGGTGGGTGGGCCCATTTTAGCAGCCATATATGAACTTAAGAGAAACTCCAAATTTATTCCAGCTAATGTTTGGGTGTAACTGTTAAGTCTGTAGTGTCCGTGGTGGCTTTTGCATGAGCCCGGGAAACATCAGAAATGATTTTACCATGGATATTGGTTACTTGGCCTCAGCAAAGCTGCTATTCAGTTAAGCAAGCATGTCAGTTCACTGAGAGCCAAATTAGAGTATGTCTTGTTGATGATATGGAGAAAAAGAAAGTAAAATAAGGAGAGGAAAAGTTGGATTTTCCCTTTAAAAATGTATAGGGCTCCCAATGTTATCTATTCCTTTTTAAATGGCACATTAAAATTGGAAATAAAAATTGACTTGGACCTCCCTCAAAGAGAGCATTCTCAGTATCTGATATATAAAAACAGTATACATGTATATGTATAAGATTTCAGTGTCTGGTATATATGAAAATCAGATATGTATATAAAATCAAATATATTAGTTTCCCAGTAGACAGTGATAAGATGATATATCCGATACTAACATCAGTTTATGTATTTTGGTTAAATACATTGTGTGTGTGTATATATATATACACATATATAGGGTGTGTGTGTGTGTGTGTGTGTGTGTGTGTGTGTGTGTATGTATGCATAGAGGCTTTTTATTAATACTTTTTCTACTAAAATGTTAACTACAAAATATTTTCAATGAGATAAATTCATAGAAGGCCTTTCCGACTTTTTTTTTTTTTCAGTTCTGTTCCCTGAAAAAAGTATATGGAAAAATAGTAGCTCTTTTCACTATTAATTTGGCTTTAACATAATAACATGCCTAGAAAATCACAAGTATAATTGAAAATTGAGTATAGAAAAGGTTTACAGAAAATAAATGTCAAGGTACAGCATGTAGACTGAAGAGTTAGTAGTAAGTCTGAGGAATGTGACAGAAGTTAGATGGGAGAACCACTGATCCAACAAGCAAGAGAGAAAGACGCACAGAGTAGGTCCCAGTGTCACTGGGTCGTTACACCAGGAGGTGGAGATCAGAGTCCCTCTCTCCAAGGGAAAAATACAAGGAGAGTGGGAGAGTTTGAATTTTAGGTCATCTTTCCACAAAGCTGTGGTCAGTTGTTTATTTCACATACACACAATGTCCCTAGCCTTTTAATTTTTTCCACTTGAAATCACATAGAATGAAGGATTTAAAAGGGTTTAAAAGCACAGATTCATGTTCCTTCTGGGATCATATAGCATCGCCTTGTCCCTGGACCAGGGAGTGACTTAATGATCACTGAAAGTCCCCTCCTTTTCACATACTTCTCATTTTTATTATTCTATCCTAGGGTGAAGTGGATTTTCATTAAACACATGAAACTTTGTTTTTGTATTCTAAAATCCAAGCGTGGTGGTTATGGTCAAAAAAAGGAACATGTTCCCTGTATTATCTATAAACAGAATATGAAAAGATATAAGAAAATCTTTAGGAGTGTCTTCTGACTTTGTCCAAGTGATACATATTTTGGCTTTTCAATATATTATTTTTATGAGAACTTCATTTCCCCCACACCATAGGAGCAGTTTGATCACACTATGAACTGGGCGATGGTGGAGTAGATTGAATCCAAAACAATGTTATATGTGTTTATGTTCTGCTTGGATTTCAGTTTTCCTCCCATGAATATAGGTACAGTGTCTAATGTGGGAGGATGGGTTTGCTGGGAATTTCAGAGGAGGAGGAATCAGGACAGCAACTGGCTGTACAGGGCAGGAAGCCAGGAGAAGAGACCAGCATTCATCATAACCATGTGAAGGGTGGGAAATGGAAGTAATGAAATATTGTGTTAGCCTGTCAGTCAACCAATCAGGATTTAGGTCATTATACTGAGTATGATAGAAAAAAAAAATTTACTTTTGTGTAGTAAACACCAATTTGGAGAGTAAAGATTTCCTTTAAACCATGATGTACCATGCTTTCTATGATACATTTGTTTCACAGAAACCCTAAATCAAAAATTTCATCTTGGGACTGTATTGTATTATATCCTTTCTAAAATAGATTGGTTCCCATCAACTCGAGATGTGTCTAATTTTATGTCCTATCTTTGGATTTAGTTTTTGTTAAGTGTATTAAACATCCCTGTTTCTGATGCAATGAGCAATCAAATAAATGTAGTCTCTTCTTATCTGGTGCTTATTAACTACAAACCACGCTGGTTTAAAATATGAAGTGGTTTATGGGACACTAAATTGAAACCATCTTGGCTAAAATACATTTGAAAGACACAACACGGGCATGGATCACTTTATTTTCATTTCCGACTGTCAGCAGAAATTGGAGGTAACACTCTTCCTTTCTGTTTGATTATTCTATTATCAACAGAATGAGGAGTGTTGGAGACATACATGCTGATTTAGTGTAGTGCTGATGAAACCATTCAGGTTGTGTGATATGTCATTTTTCACTGCTGCCTTATCAAGGTGTTTCAGCTGTGCCCAAACCAGCCCTGGTAATTGCTTTAGTTGCTTGTGGCAAAGTTATGTCAATGTCAGTCCCTAAATGACTTTTGACTGCTTCATGTCAGATGTTCCCTCCAAAGAAAGACAAGGTAGTGGAGTTTTTATACCTGGATATGGTGTTAATTCGAAGTCTGAATAGAGAGAGGTTTTTATCCCCCCCCTTCCAATCAGGACTTCAATGCAAATGCTGGCATTTTATGTTTTAAAATGAAAGAAATACAATTAAGTTCATGATTCACTTTAAGTGTAATCTTATCTTATATCGATAGCTTTTCTTCCTTAATCCTGAGCGTAAATGTGAGTCAAGTGTAGCTATGAATAGGTACAGTGTAATAGTGGTTATGATGTAGGCTTGCTGCTTTGGGCAGTACCTGCTTAAAATATCTTTCTAATGTTTATGCACCTCTAGTGCCTTCCCCAAACTCTTTAAAGTCTCCAATTTAGGGTTTTTTAAAATTATCATATGATGTTTTGATTTAAGGAACAATATGCAATTAAAGGGATGGCAGAGCTTCACTCTAACAAAATAAGCATCTACAACTTTAATAGTTGGCTTACAAGTTCATGTTAATATTCAGAGGCACAAGCATATGTACATATGTGCTACCCAGTAGTGTATGTACACCAGTATGTACAATATGTTGTGGTCCTCTTTCCATATCCCTATATTTTAATTGTTATATAGTAGACCATTGTATTGGTGTATCATAATTTAACCCAACTCTGCAAATTGAGCATTTATTTTGCTTCCAATCTGTGCTATTAAAAATTAGTTCTCTAAGTCCGGGCGCTGTGGCTCACGCCTGTAATCCTAGCTCTTGGGAGGCCGAGGCGGGCGGATTGCTCAAGGTCAGGAGTTCGAAACCAGCCTGAGCAAGAGTGAGACCCCGTCTCTACTATAAATAGAAAGAAATTAATTGGCCAACTGATATATATATATAAAAAAATTAGCCGGGCATGGTGGCGCATGCCTGTAGTCCCAGCTACCTGGGAGGCTGAGGCAGAAGGATCACTCGAGCCCAGGAGTTTGAGGTTGCTGTGAGCTAGGCTGACGCCACGGCACTCACTCTAGCCTGGGCAACAAAGCGAGACTCTGTCTCAAAAACAAAAAAAAAAAAAAAAAAAAATTAGTTCTCTAATCACCCTTCTATATATATATCTAAGATCACTTGTTGAACAGTTATCGCAAAACATATTACAGACATATATTTACTGGATCAAAGAGTATGTCCATTTTAAGAATTTGTAAACTTATTGGCAAGCATACCCCCAGAATATTTCTGCCAATTTATGTTGTCACCTAGAGCACACAGGAGTGTTGGCTTCTCCATTGTACCCAAGACTGGAAGTTTAGAATTCTTTGAAAATCTTACAAATGCAGTAAGTGGAAAAACTACATCACATAACTGTTTGATTTCTTTGAATACAAATGAGGTTGAATAATTTTTCTAAATCCTGTGGCTATTTTTATTACTGTACAATTTAAAAAGATATCAGTACAGGTAAAAATAACTAATGAAGATCTGAACTGTGCCATAAAGAATACTGCCAGAATTTGGGGGAGAAGCAGCCAATTCAAATGCCTATAAGAGCTCTGGGGCAGGTGAGATGAAGCCTCCAGGGTAGGGACTGTGCAGTGTAGCTGGGGTAGCTGCACAGCCCAGCCAGTACCATGATAAACTTTGTAACATAGAGGCACCAGTGTTGTTAGATCTCCCAGATTTCAAAGAGATGACTGAAATCAGATCTTTCTATGAAACTTCTTTTTAGGGAGCGTCCACTGCATGTTTTGTCCAAAGTCCATCTGCTGGCTGACTTTGGCTCATGGACTGTCTCTGTTAAACTATCGATTTTAATAGACCAATCTGGCATTCCAGATCAAGAGAACAAAATGAACAAAGGTTGGGAAAACTGGGAGAAGGTTACTAAAATAGAGTGAGACAGTCTGGAAATCTATTTTGGAGAATTGATGGAGAGGAAGGAAGTTGGGATGGAGTGAGTTATTTTGCAGAGGGTTTTGATACACAAACAGAAATTTCTGCTGAATCTAGTTTAAAATAAAAATAAGATTGTTCCTTCAAGTGTGTTTTGCTTTGTTTTGTTTGTGAAAGGCTGACATCACTACTGAGGAGAGACATGTAAGGAAAAGAAGTCCAGAGAGGTTGCTCTAATATTCTAGTTAAGAGGTGATAATGCAATAAATTGAGACGATAGGTTTAGTGATTTGAAAATGAGAAATGTGGCTACACTTGGTGGCTTGTGCCTATAATCCCAGCACTGTGGGAGGCTGAGGCAGGAGGATTACTTGAGGCCAAGAATTTGAGACCAGCCTGGGCAATGTAGTGAGACCCTGTCTCTACAAAAAAATTTTAAAAATTAGCTAAGAGTGGTGGTGTTTGCCTATGATGCTAGCTATTGGGGAGGCTGAGGCAGGAAGATCACTTGAGCTCAGGTGTTTGAGGCTGCAGTGGGCTATAATCACGCCTCTGTACTCCAGCCTGGGTGACAGATAGAATGAGACCCTGACTCTGTCTTTAAAAAAATAAAATAAAATAAATGGGAAATGGGACAGAGACTTAAAAGAGAATTTAATAATATGTTGTGATAAGCCATTGCATAAAAGATGCTCTTCACTCTTGTCTGTTATATTTTATAGTTGTATGATTTTAAATTTTGAATCTTTCTTCTTATAGGTATAGGTATTCCTTTAGGGGACAGTCTCTGTAGGTGATGGCAGACATCAAAAACTGCATAGTATGTTCTTTGCCATTTATAATTGGATTATAGGAACAAAACAGTGATTGCTTATACATGAATGCTAGTGATTAAAGAAGATCCCAGTTTTTCTATTAAGCCTTTATAAAGGCTTATTATGCATAATAATACATAATAATTATTCAAGAGTTCTCTAAATAACTGAAGCTATTGGTAATATGGGAATGGTATAACACTAGTTCAGCATTGAAATAATCAGTTGAGACTAAACTATGCTTAGACTGTATAAACAAATCCTCCACAGTGTGTAATGAGGGCCAGAGGAGCCACATAAATCACTTTTACTATCTTTAATAAAGCATCTGCAATTAATTATAGGACACATGACTAGTCATAAGAGTTAAAACAAGGAGATAAGGGTATAATTCTACCCAGGCTTTAAAACTTTGGTGCCTAGGATAACTAATGTCTTCCGGCAAGATAGTTTTTATGAAATATTAAGGACTTGCTGGACAGTCCTTAAACTGTAGGGAGCTTATAGAATAAAATGGAAATTAATGACACCTGCATAGTTAATTGTATTTGTGTTAATATTTCAATGAAATTTAAATGTCATATTTTTGTTAAATAATTTTTCTTCATGGATCATAATTTTAAAATAAATACTAAAAGACATAAAGGGAAAAGTATTTCTCACCTCTTGCCAAAAATTGTCTCGTTCTCCTACTGTCTCCTGCCACTGTCTCCAGAAAGTTTAACTATTCTGTTCAAGTATCCTTTCAATTTCTTTATGCATTGACCAACAAATGTGAAAGTGTATCTATATTCTTGATTTCTCTCTCTCTTTTTTTTCTGGCTTTACAATGAAAGGTAGCATAATATACAAATGCTTTCACCACTTTTTTCTTGGTTGTTTACAGATACACAGCATCTCATGCCATGGGCTCTTTTACTAATTCTGTATTGACGTAGACTTATTTATTTCCAGTATTGCACTATTAAAAACAGTGCTGTGCATGAGTGACTATAGTTGTAGGATAAATTCCTAATGCATTTTCAGCAGTTTTAACACCTGCTTTGTTTGTAAAGTAATTTTAGCATGTCTGCCTGTAACTAAGTCAGGACAGCAGTTAAGTGAAGGTCTAAAGTTTTGAGTTATGATTAGTTCTAGTGTATCTGACAACACTTATACCCAGACACTGGGGCCATTGAGATTGCTCCCTTCAATCAGAGCTCAGAAGCTCATCCCTCTTACCGACCTCTTGATCATCTGGCCTTTGCCATTAGCTAAATCCTCCCTACTCACCTATAAACCTTCAGGAAGTTTTGCCTGATAGCTGAAAATGTTTTGACCTTATAGTGGTCTCTAGTTACATGTATCAAAATATCCCGACACCACACTTAAGGTGAAACAGAGCTCAGTGGGACAGCTTCCTATATTATTTTTGGAAATTTTCTGAGCTGTCGAACATGTGAGAACCAGTTGGGAGTGGGCAACCTGGGTCTACCCTGAACTCCTTCTCTTTCTTTTGTCTCCAGATAAAGAGAGGCTTGACTGGATCAATTTCAGTGTGGTCCTTTCTACACTGTCAAAAGGCTCTTGTTTCATGCAGGCAGAAAGCTGCATTAGACCTCAGCCCTGGCAAAGTCCCTTTAGATTCTCCTGGAGAGTTTGTTCTATTCTGATTTCCATGTTTGATTAGCAGAAAATATATAATTTTTTTTGAAAAGGGGAAGAAATTGAGAAACATATTCTGTACCTAGTGTTTTACGACATGTGGATGGAGTGAGTAGCATCTGTATGGATAGATATTAATAAGAAGAATTTGAAATGTTCTATATTATGAAGCTCCCTTTTGTTAAATGGAGCCAAGAGAAAATGCCCCTTTAATGGTAGATAAATACTCAGTTCAGCCTAGTGGCCTGTGGGCCAATAATGGGAAATTCAGAAGTTTAAATCCATCAAGAGAAATGGTAGCCAGTAGACCATGGAGTGATAGCCACTGTTAAGCTGATTTATAGGCAACTGCATGGAACTAAATGTGTATGATTCTTAAAGAGTGGAAAATTTGCCACTGAGTCCATATCTAGACTTGCCAAAAGAAAAGAATGTTTATTTTTAGAATGATGTAACTATCTTGTTTGCGCATATTGGTTTCGACCTGGATTATCTCCAAAGGTCAACTTGTTACCTAATCACATTGGTATCTAAACTGGAACAGACAGAAATTTCTTTATGGCAGTTATGTGGAGCCATCATGATTTAGCACTAAGAGCATGTCTGGTGGGAGACCCTAAAGTCTAAAACTTTATGATGTTTCTGAATATTTGACATTCCCTTTACTTCAGCAGCTTGTTATGTGACCAAGGCCATTACGAAAATGGATCGTTATTTATTAATTCCACAGATACTCACTGAATGTTCACTGTCTATGATCTATTGAGTTAGGTGTTATGAGTAAAATAATTTGAACATGGCGGTCACTGTTCTCAAAGATATAAGCACACATATTATTGTAACTATTCGATCAGGTTAAAATGTAATCTGTGCCCCCAGTGCAGACATTTTAAGGAAGAGAATGTAGCTTCCAGATGGCAGATCAGGAAATGTGTCATGGAAACCTATGCCCTCTGATTCTCTGATTGGGCCTCGACAGGGAGTACAATGTGGATACGGAGAATTGGGAATAAGGGGCTGTTATGGGTTGAACTGTGTTCCCTTAAAATTTGCATGTCCAAATCATGATCTTCTATATATAGCTCAGAATGCAACCTTCTCTGGAGATAAGGTCTTTACAGAGGTATCTCAGTTAAAATGAGACCATTAGGGTGGGCCCTAATTCATTACAACTAGTGTCCTTATAAATAGGGGAAATGTGAATACAGAGACACAAAAAGAGGGACGACTATGTAAAGAAACTCAGGCAGAAAAGGGCCATCTGTAAGCCAAGGAGAGAGGCCTGGAACAGAAGAAACCAATTCTGCTGACACCTTGATTTCAGACTTGTAACCCCCAGAATAGTGAAGCAATACATGTCTGTTGCTTAAGCCACCCAGTTTGTGGTATGTGGATGTGGCAGCCCTATAATCTGCTACAGGGGCATGCTGAGCAAAGGAACCAGAATCAAGGAAACTGTAAGGAGGTAGAGGAGTTAGGCTGGAATGTGGAGTACCTGAAGTCACTCCACAGATGTGACTGAAATGGGAGTTGAATGAGATTGAGGAGGGTCTTGCAAGCTGATGCTATAGCACTGGAAACACAGAGTGAAGTCCCAAAGCAACGTGTCACAAATGACAGCGATCATGCTTATGTGGTCTACTCTGCTCATTGTAAGAAGCTGCTCTCAATTGCAGGTGACTGATGTAGGCCCTTCCTAGGTGCCCCAGATCCTATTCTATAGCAACAAGAACTGTGGGCTCAATATCTCCAAGTATCTGTTGTCCATTTGTGGATCCCCTATTTGAAAGTTTTGCTATAGGAAACAGGGAGCCATTGAAAGGTTTTAATCTGTGGTGTGAGATGGTGAGGGTTATGCTTTAGGATGATTGACTTTGACAGATAGGAAGGGTGCCAGACTGGGCAATGACTGGAAAGCAGTTGCAATAATACAGGTAAGAAATAAGGAGGTTTTAAAGTTGGACAGCAGCAGTGGTAGGAAAGAGAGGGTATGGTTTTCTCCTCTCTACATTTTTATTATTGATCTTTGGTAGCTTTCCTTCTGTGACTATTAAGGTGTTTCTTTCAATCCTTTTCTTACTGATGATATGAAAGAAGATAATTTAAAATAAGTTGGTAGAGAAGGAACCTATATATTTTCTCCTTTTATGGTAGTGCAGTATTGTAATTCCAGAAGCAGATATTCTCATAAAACTAAAGCTACTTTAATTATAGATATTCTAATAGGTATTTGACAACTTACAGAATTTATGAGAATAGATACAGGACATTTGGTTTCTTTTGTTACTTCTGCTATTTGAAAAATATGTTTACTGCTGATGTGCAACTTAATTGCATGACATGGGACTTTCACGCACAAGTTTGTAAATACTTTGTAAAAGCTGATTAAGATTTGGGGAGAGCCATCAATAAAAACTGGAGGCAATAATACACAGAAATCAATTTGTTTGTCCTGTGGTATTAAATAAAACTTTATTACATTAAGTCACTGGGCAAACTAAATCCATATATCTAGATGTGTTACCTAGAGTGGTAAAGCATATTTGTGAAATCGATAAGAAATTGATATTTGGTTATTTATCATGGAAATTTCAATGTTTCTTCAGGGTGTTTTAAAGAAAGCAATCCTTTTAAAATACATTTCAGAAGGTAAGAAATGTTCAAAGTATGAACTAACTTATTGGAAATTGCAGAGACAGTCTAAATTTTCTTGAACTTTTAACTTATTATTACCCAAAGATATCATGACGTCTTGTGCTGCTAACCAGATTATTTTATTGCCTTTACCATTTGATATATGCTGTAGGTTACATTGATTTTTGGCTGTGTTATCCCTGCAAGATGCATTTTTCTATTTTCTTTGACTTAAACTTTTAGTATCCTTTTTTGACAGCCACTTAATTGTATTGATTTTTTTCTAGGTCAGTTGTAATTTAGAGAAGAACATTTTACTATATTTTGTTTAGAAAATATTGGCTTTATTGGCTTATAACTAGCAATGTTCTGAAAAGTGTAGCTACAAATGCTGCCAATTCACTGAATAGACTACTCAAGTAATAAGCAGACAGGAGTAAAATGATTATTTCAAACTCATTATTTTAGGAGGGTTTCCCCAGGAAACAGGCTCACAAGATGAAAATATCCTTGCAGCCAATTTATGAGGCGATGTGCTCAGGTTCACCATCTGTGGGGAAAGTGAAGGAATAAGGATGCAAAAAGGAAGTTGAACTGTGATGTAGTCAAGACAATGACCCTAGCTGACCCCCCAGGGATCTCAATGGGTGCTCCCAGGATATGATCCTTCCAGCCTGGAGGGGGACTGAATCTTTATACCTGCATATCAACCAGTCATTGGACATGGCTACTCCTAAGGTGGGCACATGGCTTTCAGCTTTCAGTTGCTGAGGGGAATGAATGAGTAGCTGAGGGGAATGAATGAGTACCTAAGTCCTGAAGGAGGGTCTGGGTGGCACTCCACAGCATCCCCTACATTCAGAGTTATTGATATAGATATGTCTATAAGCAACTTATTTCAGAAAGTGTATTCAATTTCCAGCATTAATTATTTATCATGCCTAATGGGTACCGTGTACCCTACACTGTCTGGGTGATGGGCACACTTACCACTTTGACTCAAGCAGTAGTACAAAAGTAATCCATGTAACTAAAACATTTGTACCCCAATGATATTCTAAAATAATAATTATTATTATTTCTTAATATTTGGAATTTATTTCTTTATTTACTTATTTATTAAGAGACAAGGTCTCACTGTCACCCAGGCTGGAGTACAGTAACATAGTCATAGCTCACTGCAGCCTTGAACTTAAAATGATCCTCCTGTCTCAGCCTCCCGAGTAGCTGGGACTACAGGTGTGAACACCACACCCAGCTAATTTTCTTTATTTTTAGTATAGATAAGGTCTCCCTGTGTTGCCCATGCTGGTCTAGAAGTCCTGGCCTCAAGCCATTCTGCTGCCTTGACCTCCCAGAGTACTGGGATTATTTGGTATTTAGACATTTCTATTTTTACCAGAATCTACAAATTTCCTTTGTTCAAAATTTATCTTTAGAAAATGAGAGGGAAATATTCTAGATATTAATTTCTAATTTCCATCTAACAATTTCCATCTAACTCTCAAAAATCATATTTAACATTATTAAGAGGTCCGTAGTGGTATGTCCTGATTAGTATCAGTAGAATTCAGTTTTCTTGCTGGCAGCTAAGATTAAGGTATCTAGTGTTGTTCATTACCAATCAGAAGAAGGTTATCAATTGTTAATTAAGAATATTTGAAAAACTCAGTATAATATCTTTCTTTTTGTACTTCCACTTTGATAGCAAACATATAACTTTTCTTCTCAAAGTTAGTCTTGTCAAAGAGATTTCACAGTAACTTCTTATGATGCTGAATTTAAATTTTAGGTATATGAATATTTTATATGGATGCATCACTTTAATTGGGGCTTCACTTATACTTAAGAAATATTTTTAAATATGTATCAAGTCTAATATATCCATCTTTGCTACACACTGTTGATGTGGTGATTAAAAAACTAGAGTAGCCATCAAAAGGCTCAAGTTGGATTCTCATATTTATTTTAAATTCTATTCTCATTTCCTTGAACTATCAGTACTGTTATTTATATTGTGCCATGAAGTAAAATATATTTATATTTTTACACATATGTTTCATTTACCCACTTAAGCTATATGTTCCTTTTGAATAAAATCTTGTCTTCTCTGTAGCAGAATACTTTTGGAAACTTAGTTATTGTGGGGGCAGGTGAAGATGATTTGAGTTTAGTCAGTTTGGGCTGCTGTAACAAAGTACCACAGACTGAGTGGCTTATAAATAGTGGAAATTTATTTCTCACTGTTCTGGAGACTAGAAGTCCAAGATACCAGCATGGTTGAGTTCTGGTGAGAGCCCTCCTCTGGGTTGCAGATCACAGACTTGTTATCATATCCACATGTGGTGGAGAACAGAGAGATGAGCAAGTTCTCTTATGACTCTTTTAAGGACACTAATCCCATTCATGAGAGCTCTATCCTCATGACCTCATCTACTCCTAATTATCTCACAAAGGCCCCACCTCCTAACACCATCGTGTAAAAGATTAAGATTTCAACATTTGAATTTGGAAGGGACATAATCATTTAATAAAAAACAGATTTATTACTTCAAACCTATTCTCAATTTTTCACTGCAGAATTGTTAAATGTGTTACATGTGACTTTAAAGGATATTTATAAAGTTTCAAATGGATGGCATTTTCTGGTGACTCGAATGTTCTGTTGAAGATGGCAGGGCAGAGAAGGAAAAGGACTGAAGTTTTTGATAATATCAACTGAGCCACCCAGAGGACTTTGTTTTCTTCACTTTTACATCTCCAGCTCCTAAAACAATGCCTGACAATTAATTAGTTGGCACTTATTAAATACATATGTTTAAGTCAAAATGGTATTGAAATATAATGAAATAATCTAAATGTTAAAAAAAGAATAGCATTTAAAACTCATAACCACATTATCAGTCTGAAAACATCAAGTATGCCCAAAGTTAAGAAGAAGTCATAGATAATTTACCTACATGTAGGACAAAGAAAATCATGAAATAGTTTATCATTTCTCCCATTCAATAAGGAGCTGTAAAATGAAGACAGACTTTTCTAGAATCTCAAAATCATCGTTTTATCTTAATTGAAAGTACATTATATATCTGGTAGCAAATAATCAGTGCTTTGAAATGGACTTATTACAATGGATAAAGATTTTAAGATGCCTTCTCATTTATTTAAGTTGCTACCATCCATTTACAAGTTGCTAAAGTGAACTATTTTAATTGCATAAGTCTATTTTGTCTTTCATTTGAGACTTCCTGTGTATTAGTTTTTGGAATGGCCTGCAGTAGATAGCAACAAAGCCCTTGGGCAGTCCAGTGCCTCTAGTAGGGCTAAGAGCCATGAAGCTGTGATTGCTCCAGGTAGCATTTTTAGGTGCCAAGAGTACCTGAAAGAGCTAGTGTCAACCCGCTTTTGTGAGGCATGACCATTGCAGCCTGGTTGTCACCTGCCTTAGATCCAGGGCCATGCATGACACTTTTCCAAATGATCAAGTTGGAGACATTTCAATTTTGCTTTCACCATTCTCCACAAGGAGTGCTGGTTTTTTGGATCATGTTATTTTTAATCTCATATTGGCATCATAGAACATGAAGTACCAGAGAATATATAAGCTTAACACCTGCCATTTAAAATTAATTATGAAACACCTCACTTACCATTATAAACATATTACTCTGTTGCATGTGCTTGAAATTTTATTTTGAAATATGGGTGGTCCTAAGCCACTTAGCTTAATTGGTTAGACTTTGGTGCTGATGAGCCTGGAGTTGCTAGTTCATTTTCTATAAGGTCAAATTAGCTTCCCATAGATAAAAAAACAAACAAACATGGCTTTTATGCTATACTTGACATTTTACAGTCAGGGGGCACACTACATTTTATGAAAAATATTTTCTTCCTTGAGCCTCACAACAACTCCAGGAGGAAAATTTGAAAAGCATTTTTATATCTATCCTCATTTTACAAATGAGCTAATTGGTGCCTAATAGGATTCATTTACTTGACACAGCCAGCAATTTTCTAGGCCAGGTTTTCTGCCTTGAAATCCCTTTCTTTTTCGTCTCCATTACACTACACAGCAACTCAAACACTGCACTCTAGGGTTCAGGTGCCTTTTTCCCAGAAGTGACTCATATTAGTTGCTTTGCTTTTATTAACTAGACAATCTGGAAAACAATTTGATAAGTTGGTATGCATTTCATATTGTGCCCTATAAAAGTACAGTTCTTTGTATTTCCCTTGATTGTTTGCATCACATCACTTTAAATATGTTTAAACAAGTTTCTTCACCACCTTTAGCTGTGGGAAGTAACCAGTATGAAGAATCAAACTTCTGATAATGCTAATGTATAATGGGTACATCAGATGCTGAATAAAATTAGAAACTGGTCTGGATATATAAGTCGTGTAGCATTTAGTAGACTATTTTGAATATTAAGATAAATAAACATGTTCAATTGTCCAGCTCTCATCTAAACAATACTGTTTGGCTGGCTTGAGCTGATGGTGCTGGCAGTTTTTGTGATCCTGTCAGGAAGATGCATGAGGTCCCACTGCTGCCCGTCCTGTCTGTGTTCTGGGCCTCAGTGATTACAGTCTCATGGGATTGAAAAGTTTTGGTTTATACACAGGTAATCTTGCTTTCACTACAGCATGGATGAAGCTGCAGGAAAAGGAAATGGTCTTCTCCGAAAACTTAAAGTGCATGCATAGGTTTGGTAAGAAAGAATAATACTATGTATTCTGCTATCATTGACTATATAGAACATTTTCTATATAGTTCCTGGGTACACATACATTGTGAGTCATTCTTTTGTTAAAAGAGTCATATATGAGTAAAAAATTGTGCTTCAAAGTTTTTATTCAACTCTTGCATTCTCCATTTTCTTTTGAAGTGATGGATATAGAGATTTTTATAGAGTTTGAATGTTTAACAATAGACACTTTACAGAGTCATCCTTTTTTTTTTTTTTGCAGTTAAATGAAGGATGGTAGTTTTGTTAAATAGCTCCTCTTCTGTTTCCAGCAATCAGTCTTTAAATTCACTGACATATTGACCTAACATTTTTATATGGAGAAGAACTGAGCATCTGATTCTGTTGCTGATTTTACAGCATATATAACATTTTATTTTTCTGAGGTAATATACAATAAATTAAAATAGTGTGGCGAATATCTGAGTAACTCAGGCTAAAATGTATTACATAATTCATCAAGTTCAATTTTGCTAAACTGAAATTCTTTGCTAAAATAATTTTATTTCTCAAATTTAATTTCTTGTTACATACGTAGAAAGCCAATATACTTCAATAAATAGATAATTGTCTAATGTATGCACTAAATTAATTCCTTCTTAGTTTATAATTTTTTCTTATAGAATTATAATTATTTCCTTATTAGTTCTGTCCTCTTCATCTCTGAACTTCTCATCCTATATTTTTCTTCCTTATATTTGTCTGATTTATAATAGGCATTCAATAAATATCTGTTGAAGAAAGCCAACGTATAGCTAAGTATGTTTTAAGGACTTAAGAGATAAAAGTCTGTAATTGAAAGTTTAGGCCAACTGATTGACTGATATTTGGTATTAAGTAATGGTTACTGACAGTCTCTGTAGCAGGATTGCTAGAGTTTAAATGCTAGTGTCATTTCTTATTGGCCCCATGGCTTTGCTAGTTTACTTAATCTCTGTGTCAGTTTCTTTTTTTATAAAAGACAGTTTGTAAGGTTTAAACAAATTAACATATGTAAAAATTTTAAAATATACTCAATAAGTGTGAACATATTCATGTTACCTGCTACTAGTGTTTTTATATAGGTTAGCTTTACCAAATTTATCAAGAGGGATAAGGCCACTGTTTTCACTCTACAGGATGCATTGAATCAGCCCTTTCCTCCTTTCCACATACCTGAGCTTTTCAGAACCTTAGAATTTTTGTTGCTTGTTTTATTTTGTTTTAGCTTCTGATTTTTCAGATTAACTCATTTTCTCCAGAAAGCCCTTGATAATATTATTATAATCTTAGATGAATTACCAATTTATTCCTTAGAAGCCATTATTAGTTTACTATCAATTTGTCAATTTATCAATTTTTCAAGGCATTGGGGTTATGAGACAAGTTTGCTTTGAAGAGAGCAAAGATGCATAGGGATAGAATGTGGGTGGTAGAGACTGAGCAGCCAGAACAAAGAACTGAATCCAGAAACTAAAGTAAGGAAGAAGAGAGCCCAGAAACAATGAAGAATTGAGGGAAACATGTATAGACTTTACTCGTGCTTAGAACTTTCTCACTTCACTGTTATAAAAGCCAGTGTGTTTGGTCGTTCCCCAAAAAAGTAAACCCAGAATTACCATAAGATCTAGCAATTTCACTTCTATGTATGTATTAAAAATAATTAAAAGTCTAGCCTCGAACTGATACTTGTACACCCATGTTCATAGCAGCATTATCCACTAGATTCAGAAGGTGAACATGGCCCACGTTCCCCAAAACAGTTGAATGGATAAACAATATGTCATGTGTACCTACAAAGGAATATTATTCAGTCATAAAAAGGAATGAAATTCCAATGACTTGGTATAACAAGAATGAACCTTGAAAACATTTTGTTCATTTGAGTGAAATAAGATAGACATAAAAGAACAAATATATGATTCCACTTATATGAGACCTAGAAGGGAAAATTCTTAGATTTAAAAAGTAAAGTAAAGGTTATCAGGTGCTAGAGCTGGGAGCAGAAGGAAGAGTTATTGTATAATGGGTACACAGTTTCAGTTTAGGAAGATGAATAAGTTCTGGAAAAAGATAGTGGTGATGGTTACACAACATTGTGAATGTACCTAATACCACTGAACTGTACACTTAGAAATGGTTAATACAGTACATTTTTGTTACTTATATTTTAGCACATTTTGTAAATCCAATGAGGTTTGCTTGTTATTTGGTTTACAGAGTTTCTGAGACTTGCCCAGGGAGACCTAGCTCATCTCTATTTCTGCTATATCATGTGCTACTATTTCAAACCTCGGATTTATTTCAAAGGTTTATTTATTTTCTTTACAGTTTCCTTTTTCTAAAACTAGCCTTGCTCAGTGGAAACCACTGAATTCTCAAATTTGTATTTAATAGCACCTATAGTGATTCCAGAAGAGAAGAAATTAAAATTAAAATATTAATTTTAAATAAACAGCTTGCTGAAGGAAGCCCTTACAAATAATTCACAAAATTTTTATTGAGTGTCTACTATGTAGCAATTCCAAGGTATCGTCATTGTCTTCAGTGAACTTAGAGCCTGTTTGAGAACAGAGGTATGCAACAAGTGATTAAGTTTTAAATAAATGCCCAAAGTTATATGAACAAAGTTTTATGTGAGCACAAAAGAAGGAGTATCAACCACATTAGGAAGGATCAAGGGTGTATTAATAGGAGAAAAGGCACACATACTCAGAGTTGAGGAATGTGTAGCATTTCAACAAATAAAGTAACATAGGAAAAGCATTCTAGTCCAAGGAAACAGAACAGGCAAAGGCTACAGTCAGAAATAGTATGTGTTTTGAAATGGCATGTATATAGTCCAAACTTCATTTTTTCTCTGTTTATCCAGGTCAGAGATAAAAACTTAAGTCAAAACAATTATTCCCTTAAGTCAAACAAGTATTTAATATATTTGTTTCCTGTTGTTATCAAAATATTTCCACTGTTTCCAATTCACAACTATGTTGCATATGTGCCTTATATTTTGAGTGCTCTATAATCATTTTTGGAAGAAGAAATGCTATTGATTATAAATATCAATTCCAGCTACAATTCCAAATACCATACCAGCTTATCTTGAATCAGTGGCTTGTTGTCAGCCCAAGCTAATCAGGCCTTATATGTAGTAAAAATGGTGTTTGTGATATTACTTAAGCATTTCTTTTACAATGACAGCTACTGATCTTTTGTCTAGAGTACCATGGTCATCTAATTTCTTGAAAATAATAATTCCTATTTTTGACACTAAACCCTTACTACACAGTCTTTCATAAATTTATGTTTTACTGTCAATAGTAAAGACTCACACAACAAAATTGTGTAATACTACTTTGTATCTGCTTTTGCAAGACTCTTTATAATATGGCAAGGTTCTCTGAAGCTAGGTTGGTTTGTAAAGGAGACAGGCCATTCCTAGCCCTACTGCTTCTATTCAGTGGCATTGGGAGAAACTTGATTGAAAAGTACATATGCAAAAGATTACTTCTGATAATTTTACCACTTCAATTCATCTTTAATAATCTAAAATATCTGTCTGCTACTTTACTGTACTCTCTACTGTATCTCTTATGATTTTTGGTTGATCAAAAAAGACATTACTAAAAATGCAGTGAGTACGTAAGTAACATGATGTCATATATTCTCCTTTTGAATATATGACACTTGTATTTGATGGTTAGTTTTTTCTTTCAATAGTGGCTTCTCCTCAGATCTATTTTATAGTTCACTATTTGAAGTATAAGCTCATCTAAGCTTGGTCTTGTGTCTTTGAAATAGGATCTTTCTTTCTAGGCAGTGTTCAACATTAACAGATATAGATACACTCAGAAATTTCTTTGACCTCAGTCTTTTATGTTCTTGAGCCTTTACATCTTTATTTGCTATGCATACCATCCTCGCATGTCTCTAATTTTTGTCAACCATGAAGCTAAGGCTTAGCAACATCAAACCACATTTCCAAATAGAATAAATGATACAGATACCTAATAACATGTCCCCAAATCTTTACTCTTTTGTTGCTTCTTGTCTAAGACAACACAGTCCTAAAAACTATTGCTTTTACAGGATTTTTCTTAATAGCACACATAGGTGCCCAGGATTGGAAAACTTAGCATTTAGTTACTTTGATAAGGAGACATTTCTGTTGATTAATTGTTGGAAATATTATTAATGGTTGAAATTTTGCTTAATCTATTAGAAAAGTTGGGTTTTCTATGTTTTTAACTCACCATAGACAATGTAAACTATTGGTAAGAGTAAGTTTCCTTTTTTTTGGTCTGGAGTAAGGAGTTGGTACGGAATGAAGTGGAAGTGACCTCTTATGTGGATATGAACATATAATTGTCTTAGGTGATAATTAAAGTCATACAAGGTTTAGTTTCTGATAAATAACTGCTGCAGGTAGTAGTTAAAGTCAAGAGAACGAGGAGGGTTTCAAGGAATAGAAGACTATTTACTAAATTGCTATTTAGAAAGTCCAGAACCATGGACAGCTCCCCAAACAGCCAGCATGTTCTTGATAGTCTGAACAAAACGGGAATACATATCCTGAAATCTACTAATTTATTTGATTTTTCTGGCCTCCTACTAGTATTTTCTAATTCTAAATTTTATTTTCCTTTTTTAATGCTTGGCATGCCTTCTATAAGATGAGGAAACCATACTCATTATCCCAAGAACATCCATTCTTTTTTAAGACCACAACAGCTTCTACATTGGCTGCCAACCTGAGAACACTTGTCTTTAGGAAGCCATGGGAAGGAACAGGTGGAGTTTCATTCTCTATGTTAAACTTATAAACTTCTGGTGCTCCCCATTTTTTTAAGCTGAAGGAAGATCTCAGTCTGGGATTGTAGCCAATCTTTCCTCTATGAAATTGAAATTCTCACAGTTTTGGCAAAATGGTTAGTTATCTTTTCCTGTTAAGACCTATTTTTTTGTGTTGTTTTTGTTTGTTTGTTTGTTTCCTTTTAATAATGATCCTCAAAGTTAATTTCTTTTTAATCACTTCGTTTCTTCTTTGTTATTTACTTCTTCTCTAGCCAATCCCTACTATGCTGGAGTACGCAAAACTGTCCTTGTTTTTTTTTTTATTTTTTTTTTTTTAAATCTTCTCTCTGGCCTCTTTTTAATCCATCTGTTTCAGCTTTACTGTCCAGAACAGTTTTCTCTAAGGTATCCCACTATCATTTTTCTTTCTTTACCCAAGTAAGCAGACTTATATAGGATTTTAAAATATAATAGGATTTTAAATCCCAAATCTCCCCTTTCTCAGTCAGAAGAACATAAGTAATTTACTTCTCGCAGTGCAAGATAACAAAACAAAAGACCTTATTTTTTCTCCTGCCTCTTGTCTCTTCCCCAGATTCAACAGCTGCTTTAAGCCCTTGGCCTGTATCATTTAGTCATGATGTAGAAAAGTTATCTCCCTGGAGACTTTTTATTTAGCAACCTTTGGGCAATTGGGAAATTTGTGATGTCCATGGTGACCACAATTGCAAGCCATTTTTTTCTCATTCTGTACATATTTTTAAAAAATTATCTCTAGACTCTTCTGTATTTGTGGGAAGAAATTTTGGCTTCTTCTGTAAACTTAAAGGCTTGCTTTGTTTTTTCTCTTACTATATTCTGGGTAAACTTGTTTGGCACTAATATAATGAAAGATTTTTCAGAGGTGATGAGTTACTGTTTTTCCATGAAGCATCTTTTAGAATCCAACTGTTATTACAAATGAAAAATTTACTTTATTCACTCATTCATATTTCTGTGGTTTTTCTGATTGAATGTGTATTGCATTATATAACTCTTGATTTTATTTATGTAAAGCCACTAGTTGTTGCTGTACTATATGGGCCTGGAAGTTGTCATTGACTATATTTTTATAAGTTCTGACCTTCAAAGAGATTTAAAGGGGATGTTATATGCAGTGATATACCATAAAATTTTAATTTCTTGGTAATCACAGTAATAGAAAAGAATTCATGTTTTGTTTTAGTGAGCAAAAAACAATCATAATTTGGCAAATTTTAGATACTTGGATTTTAAAACTTTTACATTTAGATAGAAAGGAACTAATACAAATTTTAATACCTACTCTATTAAAGTCGACTTTTACACAACAGTTGATTACATGCTTAAAAATTAAGTATTATTTTTTAAATTATTCATAATTACTATTGTCATATATATATTATATATATATATATATGTATATATATATATATATATATATAAAGTTGAAATTTCACCTTTGGGTTCTACTCACAGAGATTGAGTAGTGTGTCTAAGGTTACTCAGTTAGTCAGTGAAATTGTTACAAAGAAAACATAGGTCAATCTAATACTAGAATCTTATGATTTTTCTATTTTACTATGTTGTCTCCTGTCTGTCAAATAGAATGTATCCTGAGATTGTGATTTCTGCATTCCAAGTTAACTAAATGTACCATACATCTGAAATTGTATGTTCAGATTTATTTCCCATAACTAAAGATATTTCAACTTCAGTCAAATGCATATTATAATATTTGAAACTATTTAAATAAGTTATTATTTGTTTGATGGGTATTAAAATCACAAACACAATATTTGAATTAAAGTGAACAATAATTAATTTTTATTGTCTTATAATTGTTTAATTATAGTTAAGTTGACAATGAAATAAAACAATATTAATAGTGAATGGCCTGATTAGCTGTTTTTTATATTTTATTAATTGATATATAACAGTAAGATAATTCTAGGAACTGTGTGTTATCCTCTGTGCTAACAGTTACTACATTTGCTATAAGATTCAGGAGCGATAGGAGATATATAATAGAAATTTTCCCTCTATCATCTTATATTTTAATACTAACTTTCTTACTCTTTTTTCAAATACATTTTTAATGAGGAATTGTTCAGTAGATTTTATGAAGATTAGATAGTGAAAAATATTTGAAAATTTGTATCCAGTTTGAAAATATGGATAGTATACCTAAGAACTTAGTTTTCTCTATACTTGTATAATCTATAGCACATAAGGTTTCTACTCATATCTCTGTTAATTTTAAATCTTTTAAGAATTAAGTGAATAAAACTACCATATAGTTTACTTTTATTTAAATGCAACTTTGCATGGGTCACTACTTTTAAAAGCAAATTTATATGAGTTAAATACTTGCTACTTAGCCTGGTTTCCATAAATTCTGTTGAACAATTATGAAGCTTTTCATGATTTAGAGTACATTTGGAACACAAAAACAATATGAAAGTATGTAATAGTGATATGGAAGAAGGAAAATTTTTGGCCTCTCTTTTCTGCTAGATTATCAGCATCTTCAAGGCTGGGCATATATTGCAGGGATAAGCAATAGTGGCTAGGGTAATATAGTAGCCAAGGATTCTCAAATCATTTTAAAGTGTTAAGATTTATATTTCCATCACTAATTGACATTTACATAATTTTTTACTTAGTGCTTTCACATAAATAACAGTTAAGGAAATAAATATGTTTGAAATGGTAAAGACAGTTTTAAAATTCAGTTTACTTCTCTTACAAATGATCATCAAGCTCTATGACAAGCTGTTGATAAATACTAGTATATGTTCTCTAAGGCCAATCTCTGGCTTATTCTTAATGTATTATGTTTTAAAAGAACCATTTTTTTCTTTATAGTTTAAGAAGAGCTTAGTGGTACTGCGAATTATGCCTATTTTACTACATATTAATTTAAAAAACTTAAGTATTTTATTATTTATCCTCTAAAGATTTCTAATAAACTTAACTACACATGGAAACATTCAGTGTATTGTGTTAAGTAATCGAATAAGCTTTTACTTTGTAAAAACTCTCTACAACTCTCATTGTAATATCCATAGATGTTTCAGCATGCTTTATATGATTTGACATCATTTATAAATGAGAAACAGCAAGACATCTGATTTTTCCAATTCTCTTTCTTTCTTTCTCCCTCTTGCTCTCTTTTTATTAATATCTTTGAAATGAAAAAAAAAATGCAACATTCCCTACTAAGGACTCTTAGTATTGTGCCTGGATTTCTTTTCTTTACTGCACTGTTTCTCTGGATTTACATAGACAGTTCCCTGGAATGCAATGTAAGGTAGTGAATATAACCCATAGGCTCTAGTATAATACATAGATTGGCTTGGTGAGACATTTATCTGTGTTTGAAATTGGTTTCTGAAAATAAGGATTTCTTTGTAGTTCATTCCTATCACAAAATATATTTTCCTGTATGGCTTATTACATGTTATTCTAAAGTTTCATATCTCTTTCAACAAAAAAAGTGTTTAAAATTGTGTTCCAACATGAACACAAATTGAAAAGCAACAATTGAAGTTGATTCCTGTATCCTCCACCAACTGTAGAAAGTAATAATGCTCATTGGCCAGGCGCAATGGCTCACACCTGTAATCCTAGCACTCTGGGAGGCCGAGGTGGGAGGATGGCTTGAGGTCAGGAATTTGAGACCAGCCTGAGCAAGCAAGACCCCATCTCTACTAAAAAAATAGAAAGAAATTAGCTAGACAACTTATAATTAACCGGGCATGGTGGTGCATTCCTGTAGTCTCAGCTACTTGGGAGGCTGAGGCAGGAGGATCGCCTGAGCCCAGGAGTTTGAAGTAGCTGTGAGCTAGGCTGATTCCATGACATTCTAGCCCAGGCAAGAGCTAGACTCTGTCTTCAAAAAAAAAAAGTGGTAAAGCTCACAAAATGCATTGCCCCTTGCAAGACTACATAAGCCAAGGCTGCCCAATGTGATTAAGCTGAATTATAAATTACTATTTGCCTTGTGACATATTCAGGCTTCAGAAGAAGAAATTGAGTTGTGTTACTGTCACCACACAACTTTACTATAGACACAGCAGCATCAGCACCTTTATGTACTACTCTCTAGACAAAAGTTGGAGATGATATTACTTAAGATAGAGTTGCCTTATTCCTTTCACCTAACACTTGACGATTCTCCACAATTAGCCTTAACAACATTCACCTACCTTGTCATTCTCATTGGGCTTTAACCAAAATCTCAATTCTTCTCTAATAGGCTGTAGTGGAATAATCAGAAAAATTGTCATATCTCTATCTTGGGAAATGAAGAAAAATCATCCTTGAAATTCTAATCATGAACTTCATCTTGAGAATGAAGACCTGTAATATTAAAGAAACCTTATAAATGTTCACAAATGATGTATATGTTAGTTAAAATATGTACTAAAATGATAATCATTATCTTCAATTGGGATACACTAGACCAAGTAGAAGAAAAATTTCAGAGCTTGAAGACAACTCTTTCTAATTAACCCAGTCAGTCAAAAATGAAGAACAAAGAATCAAGAGAAACAAATAAAAAAAGAAATATGGGATTATGTAAAATGGCAAAGTATAAGAATCATAAACATCCCTGAGGGTGAAGAAGAAAAAGCAAAGGCCTAGAAAACCTATTTGAGGTAAAAATTGAGGAAAACTTCCCTGGTTTTGCTAGAGATTTAGACACCTAGATAAAAGAAACTCAATGAACACTTGGGAGATTGATTCATTGCAATAAGGCCATCAAATGGCCAACATCAATGTGAAGGAAGAACTCCTATGAGCTATGAGGCAAAAGACATCAAGTAACCTACAAAGGAAAACCCTTCAGACTAACAACAGACTTCTGTACTTCATTGACAGAACTAGACAGATCATTGAGGCAGAAGATCAAAAAGGAAACACTGGACTAAAAACAGGATTCTAGAACAAATGTACCTAAATAGACATTTGCAGAACATACTACCCAAAAACTGCAAAATATACATTCTTCTCAACACATGGGGCATTTGCCAGGATAGATTATATGTAAGGCCACAAGTCAAGTCTCAGCAAATTTAGAAAAATCCAAATCATACCATATATCTTCGCAGAACACAATGGAGTAAAACTAGAAATCAAATCTAAGAGGAACTCTCACAACTACACAAATACATGGAGGGGGAAGTTCTTAGCCTTAAATGCCTACATCAAAAAGATAGAAACATCACAATGTCTCACCTCAAGGAACTAGAAAAAAAAGAACAAACCAAACCCAAAGCCAACAGAAAAAAAGAAATACCAAAGCTCAGAGAAGAAAAAAGTGAAATGGAAATTAAAAAATAAAATTCAAAGAATCAACAGAACAGAAAGTTGTTTCTTTGACAAGATAAGCAAAATTGATAGACACTAGCTAGATTAACCAGAAATAGAAGAGAAAGGACTCAAATAAATGCAATCAGAAATTAAAAAGGAAACATTACAACTGATTCCACAGAAATGGAAAATATCATCTGACTATTTTGAAAACCGCTATGCACACAAACTGGAAAACCTAGAAGAGATCAATAAATTCTTGGAAACATAACTTCCAAAACCTTCATCAGGAAGGAATGGAAATCCTGAACAGACCAGTAATGCATAGGATGATTGAAACGGTATTAAAATAAAATCTCCAACAAATAAAAGCACCCTGACTCAGCTGTATTCACAGCTGAATTCTACCACAGCTATGAAGAACTAGCACCTATTTTACTGAAACTGTTCCATAACATCAAGAAAGAGGGAATCCTTGCTAACTCATTGTATGAAGCCAGTATTACCTTGATACCAAAACCAGGAAAAGATACACAAAAAGAGGAAAACTACAAACAAATATCCCTTATAAACACAGATGCCAAACTCAATGAAATGCTAGCAAACTGAATTCAATAGCACATCAAAAAGATAATCCACCATGATCAAGTGGGTTTCATCCCAGGGATGCAAGGATGGCTTAATATATGCAAATCAATAAATGTGATTTACCACATAACACAAGAAAAATAAAGATCATAAGATCATAGCAATAGATGCAGAAAAACATTTGATAAAATCTAACACTTCTTCATGATGAAAACACTCAACAAACAAAGCATAGAAGGAACATGTCTTAAATAAAAAAAAGCCATATATGACAAACCCACAGCCAACATTATACTGAATGGGGAAAAGCTGAAAGCATTTCCCCTCAGAACTGGAACAAGACAAGGGTTCCCACTGTCACCACTTCAATTCAATGTAATACTGGAAGTCCTAGCCAGAGCAATCAGGCAAAAGGAATAAACAAATAGTATCCAAATTGGAATAGAGGATGCCAAACTACCCCTTTTTGTTGATGATATGATTCTGTATCTAGAAAACCCCAAAGAATCCACCAAAAGACTCCTAGAATTGATATATAAATTCTGCAAATTCTCAGGTTACAAAATCAATGTACACAAATCAGTAGCCTTTCTTTATACTAATAAAAGTCAAGTTGAGAGTCAAATCAATGCATTACTATTTACAATAGCTGTAAGGAAAATGAAATACCTAGGGATATATATAGTTAAATGAGGAGTTGAAAGATCTTTACAAGGAGAACTACAAAACACTGATGAAAAACATCAAACATGACACAAACAAGTGGAAAAACATCCTATGCTCATGGGTTGGCAGAATCAACATCATTAAAATGTCCATACTACCTAAAGTGTTTACATATTAAACAAAATTCCCATCAAAATACCAATGCAATTTTTCACAGATCTTGAAAAAATAATTCTAAACTTCATATGAAACCAAAATAACCCAAATAACTAAAGCAATCTTAAGCAAAAAGAACCAATGTGGAGGCATCACATTATCTGACCTCAAATTATTCTACATCACTATTGTAACAAAACAGTATGGTATTGGTATGAATGTAGAGACATAGACCAAAGGACACAATAGAGAACCCAGAAATAAAACCATATAGCTACAACCAACTGATGTTTGACAAAATGAACATACATTAGAGAAAACATACCATATTCAATAAATGGTGCTGGGAAAATTGGATAGCCACATGCATAAGAATGAAACAGGATCCCTATCTCTTACCAAATACGTATGTTAACTCAAGATGGATTAAAGATTTAAATGTAAGGCCTGAAACCATAAATATTCTAGAAGAAAATGTAGGAAAAACTCTTCTAGTCATCACCCTATGGAAACAATTTTTGAGTAATACCCCAAAGGCAAATACAGCAAGAACAAATATAAATAAATGGAATTTAATTAAACTAAAATGTTTCTGAACAGCAAGGGAAATAATCAACAGAGTAAATAGACAGCCTACAGAGTGGGAGAAAATATTTGTAAACTATACATTCAACAAAGGGCTAATATCCACAATCTGCAAAAAAGAAAACCAAACAAATCTGCATTAAAAAAATCAAATAACTTCATTAAAAAGTAGACAAAATACATCAACAGAGTTTTGGGGAAAGAAGATATACAAATGGCCAACATACATATAAAAAATGTTCAACATCACTAATCATCGGGGAAATGCAAATTAAAACTTCAATGAGATACCACCTTATCCTTGTCAGAATGGCCATTACTAAAAAATGAATAAACAATAGCTGTTGGTGTGAAAGCAGTGAAAAGGGAATTTCATTCCAGCAATCCCACTACTGGGTATCTACACATAGGAAAAGAAATCATTATATCAAAAAGACATCAGAACCCGAATATCTACCACAGTGCAATTCACAATTGCAAAGATATGGAATCAACCTAAGTGCCCATCAATTCATGAGTGCACAAAGTGTATGTGTGTATATTTATATTTATGTGTATATGTGTGTATACACAGAGAGAGAGAGAGAGAGAGAGAGAGAGAGAGAGAGAGAGAGAGAGAGAGAGAGAGAGAGAGAACGACTCATTCATAAAAAGGAATGAAATAATGTCATTTGCAGCAACTTGGTTGGAACTAGAGAACATGATCCTAACTGAAGTATCTTAGAAATGGAAAGACAAACACCACATGTTCTCACTAATAAGTGTGAGTTAAACAATGGGAGCACATGGTCATAAAGTCATATAAAGGACACTAGAAACTAAGAAAAAGGGAAGGTGGTGAGGGAGTGAGGGATAAAAATTTACCTATCATCACTATTCTAGTGAGGGGTACACTCAATGCCTTGACTTCAGCATTATACAATTGATACCCCCTTAATATTTTGAAATAAAAATTAATCATACAAAAGATTCTAGTAAGAGATAAGTCCTTAAATAAATGAAAACTTTTGAAATATTTAGGAATGAATGTTTGTAAAAAATTTTGCAGCCTTCACTTTTTAAATAAAAAACACTTTCTAAAACCACTTTATGTTTACATTTGCTAACAGAGTGAGAAATTGATTTTCTTACTTTTTAAAATTATTTCTCAGGTTGACAACTGTAGGCATGATATAAATTGCCAATACTACACCCCGTTTTTTAATTTTTAATGTTAAAAATAAGCACTTTTATTATTTTTAAACTAACAAAGCAGAGAATTTAAATGAACTTGAAAAACATATAGGCCATCAAGTATTGTAGTAGAAATAGTAAATATTATAATCAGGTGTTATTTATTTTCAAAATATACTTGAAACATCATATAATGACTTGATATATAAAAGGACAGTGCTTTTGAAAATAACTTTTATGAATAAAGACTTATTTTAGACACTAAGAAATGTCTTCTAAGTGAATTCTTTCAAATTATGTATTGGCACAATATCTTAAAAGTATTCCAAAATGTTTCCACACAAAAAATGCAAAATATGTTAATATAAGAAATGGAATTTAAAATGTGCTCACATTCATTTCCTTTTAATAACTAACTCATGCCTTTTTAAGCTCTATCAAAAATGGTGAGCTCAAAGACATTATGGAGGTGATTGTGACATTGCTTAAATTACTTGGTGTTCTTGTTTTCATTTTCATTTATTCTCTGAAGACTTTGAACCTATTTTCCACCAATCGTCGTTCAAAAGGTCAATCAGGAAATAACAAAGATGATAATGAAAGCTTGCCTAATTATGAGTATCATGAAGATTTTATATGAAAAAGTAACTCTAGAAAATGTCTTGAAATTCAATTGATGCAGAATGTTTGCAGATATAAAAAATGCTAATACCATGGAGAAAGACTTTTGATATTTTTTTCCTTTGAAAGTGTATTCAGATACATGGAAATATGTGTTTTTAGGTTTGGGATAAAAGTCTCCTTGAACATGCTGTAATGAGATTATAATCCAGGAAAATGTTACATTTCTATGTTTATGATCTCTAATATGGCTTTTCAACTGACAAATGGTGGTAAATGTGCTTAATACGGCAGAAAGCATCATTTTCAACTCCTATAAATTTCCTCTTTCAAACTTCACAAACTTTGAATATTTAGAGTTTTGGTATTGCTTTCCATAGAAGTTAAGATAAAAATTTAACAAAAGCCATGAACAGATATAATAGTCTACATAATAAATAAAAATATAAAATGAAATTTAGCAATCTTCTCAATCTTAGTCTACCTACTATTTGGGCTATTTTAATACCCTTTTTTTTTTGGTTTCATTTATCTTTAGCAGTAGCTATAAAGGATTTACACTAACCATTTCCCTTCCTCTTCCTTCTTTCACTTTTTGTAAACTTATATATATTCTTATTTTAGTTGCCTTCATAACTTTAAGTGATATATTTGAAACTATATTTTCTGAGCCACCAACTTCTGAACAGTGTCTCTTGCTTCCCTGCTATGTAGCCTAAGGTACCCCTTTCCCATCATTCTTCATCCTCTTCCAGCCAATTTGTGTAAGACTGCTCAATTAAAATCACCTCCTCATCATGTCCAGGACACCCAAGCTCCTTCGCATGACCTGCAAGGCTCTACATAAAATATCTGGCCCCAGTCTTTCTTTTAGACCTCAACTCCTAGTCCCCTCTACCCATGGTTTTTTCTTTGGCCCCAGGCTTCTTGCTGGAAATCAAACATGGCAGACCATTACCTGAAGCAACGGCCACTGGATGCAATTTCCTGTGTGCCCTTCATATGGCTGCTGCTCTGCTTCCTCAGGATTCTGCTAAATATTTCCCCTCAGAGTCCTGCTTTACATCCCTTTATAAAATAGCTATGCCCACAATTCACATTTGCAAAGATGTGGAAACAACCCAAGTGCTTATCAATACACGAGTGTATTAATAAAATGTGGTATATGTATACCATGGAGTAGTACTAAGCCATAAAAAATGACAAACTATCTCTTGTATTATCCTGGATGGATTGGGAGCCCATTCTTCTAACTGAAGTATCACAAGAATAGAAAAACAAGTAGCACGTGTGCTCAATGTTAAACTGGTACTAACTGATCAACACTAATGTGCACATATGGGAAGTAACATTCATAGGGTGTCGGGCAGGTGGAAGTGGGGGGAGTAGGGCATGGGTATATCCACACCTAAGCGAGGTGGTGTGCAGTCTGGTAGATGAGCATGCTGGTCAGGTCATGCAAAGACAATTTATGGGCCGGGCGCGGTGGCTCACGCCTGTAATCCTAGCTCTCTGGGAGGCCGAGGCGGGCGGATTGCTCAAGGTCAGGAGTTCAAAACCAGCCTGAGCAAGAGTGAGACCCCGTCTCTACTATAAATAGAAAGAAATTAATTGGCCAACTAATATATATACAAAAAATTAGCCGGGCATGGTGGCGAATGCCTGTAGTCTCAGCTACTTGGGAGGCTGAGGCAGTAGGATCGCTTGAGCCCAGGAGATTGAGGTTGCTGTGAGCTAGGCTGACACCACGGTACTCACTCTAGCCTGGGCAACAAAGCGAGACTCTGTCTCAAAAAAAAAAAAAAAAAAAAAAAAGACAATTTATGTAACCAGAGTGTTTGTATCCCCACAATACTCTGAATTTTTTTTTAAAAGCTATGCATCCTAATTCCTCCTTGTTATTCTACTCTGCTTGATTTTGCACATAACATTCACTATCATTCAAATCAATACTATATGTTTTAATAATTTTCTCCCCCTGCTATGAACTTCAGAAGGTCAGGCACTTCGTCTGTTTTTGCTATCGAAGCTACAGGTAGTTATTGGGGCAGTCCATTGCAGATTTATCTTCTCAGACAGATAAAAATTAATTTCCATGGATTATACAATTTATATGCTGTTCTATACTATTATGTCTCCATTACTTTATTTATAAGTTGGTCCTCAATATTTAAAATGAACAAATAATGTTTATAATTTCATGAATATATAAATGTAATATGTTGCAGAACTCTTTTTATTTATTTCATCATATTACAGGGGTGCAAGTGTTTACATATATAGGTTACATATATTGCCTTTGCCCCACCCAAGTCAGAGCTTCAAGCATGGTCAACCCCCAGACGGCACACACCCGCACCCATTAGGTGTGAATATACCCATCCCTTCCTCCCCCCCTTCCACCTGCCCGACACCTAATGAATGTTATCCCTCTATGTGCACTTAAGTGTTGGTCAGTTAATACCAATTTGATGGTGAGTACATGTGGTGCTCGTTTTTCCATTCTTATGATACTTCACTTAGTAGAATGGGCAGAACTTTAAGTATGACTGGACCTACAGAAAAGTACATAACACTCTGGAGCTAAATCTGTGCTACCCGAAGGAGAATGTTCTCAGCATTAAGATCAAATTTCTGTTTTCCTTTAATCCATCAATTTTTCAAAACACTAACATGTTTTCTTCTTTACATTTGTTTTATGATTATCTTGTACAGCTTTTATTTCCCATGGAACTACCAACTGCATTTAATTTATCTTGACAGATGAAGTGAGTATGGTCTTTAACCATTTCTCTAAAATAATCCGGTGCCTAATCATATTACTTGCCAAATGTGCTAAAGTAGAGAAACCTCTTTAAGGCATGCTCTGAAGTTGTCATCATTGATTTCTTTCCATTGATCCAAAGTTAATTCCTCTTCTTGGGTCTCACAATTTTCTCTTTGTTGGATTCTTTCTTTGTTTTGTTCAGCCAGAGTGCTCAGGAGGTATTCTTTGGACAGTACACCTAGTGATGTTTGTATTTTGCCCTGGTACATGGTGGATGGTTCACTTAGCTGTGGCTTATGGTTTGTCGTCCTTCTCTTCCAGACGTATTATTTATTGTCATTAAGCATCCTTTGTTGCAAATGAAAAGTCTCACACAAATCAGACTGTCCCTGTGGAGAACTGTTTCTTATCCCACACTCTATCACCCTTATGCCATTTTCAACCTTAGAAATTTCTTGAGCATGTTTTTAAGTGTAGTTTTTGTTTTATCTGTTCCATCACTATACTGTCCTTTCTTTTCTTCTTTTACTTCTATGCCAGCATATTTTTAATTAATATTTTAGAAAACATTTTTCTTTTATTCCTTTAATTATTTTCTCTTCCACTTGCTTTTTCTCATTCACTGGATGGGGTAACTTTAAACATTTTTAGATTGATCATTTATATATGTCGATAATTCTTTAATTTTTAAAAATCTTTTTGCTCTACCTTCTGGGAAAATTCTTCTTGTTTATTTAGTTATTCACTTATTGATGGGTCTTACAAATTTCAATAACTATGTATTTAGCTTTCACAATCCCCCTTTTCCCCTTCTCTCTTTCTGCTTCCTCTCAATGCAATTTTGGAGTTGGTGGTTATATATCTTGACTGGTAATTGGAACAAAACGACTCCCATATTGGAACACTTTGGGAGGAGGTTCCTGCTATATTATGCATTGACTTAGAAAGAGTAATTCTGTGCTTCAAAAACTAGGGGAATTGAAAAGCTAGACATCTCAGCACAGCTTTTAATTGCAGCCAAGTAGAATATCCAGCAGTCCATGAAAATTGACTGTTCAGCCAGGAGCCTGAAAAAGTAAAGAGTTAATTGGAACTCAGCAAAGATTGGCACAAGGGAAGGAGCCCAGAAGGACACTGTGCACTTTCTTATGCATGAGAAAATACTGACCCAGAGATTTCAAATCTCACTAGTGCAGCCAAGATTGAGAAGTTTAAGTTGGCACATTTACTCATGGATAATAAATTTAAATCAAAGAGAGGAAGAAGTAAAAATACACAAAGAGGGAATTAGAACATAAAAAGTAGCTTGTGAGGAAAGATTAAGCCATAGGCTATGTGTAACAGCATGGCTTTCAATTTAGAGAATGGAAAAGGGAAGGCAACGGGGGATACGGGGAGTGAGTGTGTGCATGGGCATGGTTATGAAATAACAGGCGCCATCTTCATCTTGTGATAACAGTGTACAGAGATTCATACATAAAATTAAAGTGTCATCTTATTAGGTCCATAGTTCTAAATTATTTCTAAATTTTTCCCTATATGAATATTATAAAATTATATGATATAGTTTGTGGATTTTTAAAAAATAATATTTTGTTACTTCAGGTATTTTTCCTATAAAAGTCTTAATAGTAGATATAATTACATAGATCCTATGCTTTCTTTAGTGATTTTGGTAAATGAAATTATTTTATCGAGTACAGAGAAATCATTATTCTATTGCTGTGGATGTATACAATGTACCTTCAGTTGAAAATTATTTTTTCATTATTGCTAACAAGTATAAAGCAAGTGTTTCATAACTAGCACATTTTTCTTTTCTTCTCAGAGAAATATTTCTTAATAACATTCTTTATTTTTTTTTTTTACCTATCTTTGTGTGTCATGACAGAAGCTGAATAAAACTATTCTTTTATCAGTCTCAGGTAAACCCGTGAAAAATACCCCGAACAGGGAAGAATTCTAAAAGAAGACATTAGTACAAACCTTATTTAACCAGTTCAGAACATCAATCCTCTTTAAAATCAAAGGAAAGACAAAAGGAACTAGCATATTCATGTGTATACAATTTGCAATGCTCTTAACACTATAGTAACTCAAAAAAAAAATTGTGGTGCACACTTATGAAAAGAAAGCTGTCCAACATGATATGCCATTATTGTGTAGAATGAAACCACTTCAGTTTCTGTGTTGTATACTGAGGATTTATCCTAATGCACAGGCCAGTACATTATTTTATGATGGTTTACTATGACTATATCTCTCACATCCATGGAAAATGCCAATCATTCTTAGAGAGAGCAAATTGTTTCCAGCCAAGGCAGGAGGACTTCAAAGCAGAATAAGTGAAAACAGAGATGTAAGAACATTCTACAACATCACTCCTGGCACTGGTGTAAACCTACTCAGCTCCCCAGTCAGGCTCATTCCTTTGCTTAAAGGAAGCACTAACCCTGGTCAGTCTGGCATTAAGACATACAGAAACCTCTTGAGCTGACTACAGAGGGCCTATGAGATTCTTCTACTCTTGTCGGACATTTTTAGATGAGGAAAAGATTGACTGGGAGTTTTTCTTTTTTTAAGTATAGAATTAATGCATTCCTTGGTGGTGACACATTTTTAGTTATGAGTCTGAGCTCATGGATTTGACCTTACATTGTCCTTGTAGTTTGGGCACTTTTACATGTGTATTGCCAAGTTTATCGCTATGAAAACCCATAGTTCAATGAATAATTCAAAAACCTTGACATGAAGTACTTGATGCTTAAACCAAAGTTTTCTCAAACTGAAGGAATCATCAGGGGACTTCAGATCCTTGTGACTACTCAATGCCTAAACCAGGTATTTGCTTGGAAAGGAGGAGGACAGGGACAAGGTATATGGGACAGAATATGTATTATCACATTCCCCTTGACTTGAACAAGTACAACATATGAATAATAGTATGCATTTTTTTATTGAGCCTATAAGTTAAATGTTTATACAGAGATCAGATATTAAACAATTTGCACTTACATTGTTTACAGAAACAAATGCAAATGTTACAAATTACAGACCAGAAAGGGAGTATTTTAAGAAGTTCACAAATAATAAGCAATGATTAAGGACCTTGAGAATTTGACTTATGAGGAGAGCTCATAAAATATGCACATACCAAAGACATCTCTGCATACAGACACAACGTTTTAATGAATACACACAAAAACCAAAGAGGAGAGTCGATTATTATGTTGTACACTCTACAGGCAAACTTTGGAGATATTGCAGGTTTGGTCTCAGACCACTGCAATAAAGCAACTGTCACACTAAAGTGAGTCACTCAAAGGTTTTGGTTTCCCAGTACATATGAAAGTTAAGTGTGTAAAAGCATTATGTCTACAAAAATAATGTACATATCTTAATTGAAAAAATATTTATTGCTAAAAAATTGCTAATGATCATCTGAGCTTTTGACAAGTTATAACCTTTTTGCTGGTGGAGGGTCTTGCCTCGATGTCGCTGGCTGCTGACTATCAATCAGGATGGTGGTTGCTGGAGGTTGGGGTGGCTGTGGCAATTTCATAAAACAAGACAACAGTCAAGTTTGTTGCATCAATTGACTTTCACAAATCTTTTATGAAAGATTTTTCTGTAGTACGTGATGCTGTGTCACAGCATTTTATCCGCAAACTTCTTTCACAGCTGTAGTCAGTCCTCTCAAAGTCTGCTATTGCTTTATCAACTGAGTTTATGTAATATTCCAAATCCTGTGTTGTCGTTTCAACAATGTTCACAGCATCTTCACCAGAAGTACGATCCATCTCAAGAAACCACTTTCTTTCCTGATCCATATGAATCAACTCCTCATTTATTCAAGTTTTATCATGAGACTGCAACAAATTCAGTCACATCTTCAGGCTCCACTTCTAATTCTGGTTCTCTTGCTGTTTCCACCACATCTGCAGTTACTTCCTCCACTGAAGTCGTGTACCTCTCAAAGTCATCTGTGAGGGTTGGAATCAACTTCTTATAAACTCCCGTTAATGTTGATATTTTGACCTCTTCCCATGAATTATGAACACTCTCAATGGCACCTAAAATGGTGACTCCTTTCCAGAAGATTTTCAATTTACTTTGCCCAGATCCCTCAGAGGAATCACAATCTGTGGCATTTATAACCTTATGAAATGTATTTCTTAAAATAATAAGAATTGAAAGTCAAAATTATTTCTTGATCCATGGGCATCCATAACTGCAGAATGGATGTTTTGTTTGCAGGCTTGAGAACAGTACCAATCCCCTTGCTCATCTCCATCAGAGCTCTTGGTGACCAGGTGCATTTTCAATGAGCTGTAATATTTTGAAAGGAATATTTTTCTGAGCATAGGTGAATTTAAAATATTTAGTAAACCATGTTATAAACAGATATGCCGTCTTCCGGCTTTGTTGTTTCATATCTAAGCTGTAGGCAGGATAGATTTAGCACAATTCTTAAGGGCTCTAGGATTTTAGAATGGTAAGTGAGCAGTGGCTCTACCTTAAGGTCACCTGCTACATTAACCCCTAACAAGAGTGTCAGCCTGTCCTTGAAGCTTTGAAGCCAGGCATCAACTTTTCTTCTCCAGCTCTGAAAGTCCTAGATGGTTCCTTCCTCAGTAGAAGACTGTTTCATCTCTATTGAAAATCTGTTGTTTAGTGTACAAACCTTCAACAGTTATCTTAGCTAGATCTCCTGAATAACATGCTACAGCTTCTATATCAATACTTGCTGCTTTACCTTGTACTTTTATGTTATAAAGATGGCTTCTTTACTTCAACCTCATGAAACAACCTCTGCTAGCTTCAAACTTATTTTTTTGCAATGTTTTCACCTTTCTCAGCCTTCATAGAATTGAATAGAGTTAAGATTTTGCTCTGGATTAATTTTTGGCTTAAGGAAATGATGTTGTGGCTGGTTTGATATTGTATTCAGACCATACGAACTTTCTCCATATCAAAAATAAGGCTATCACACTTTATTCTTATTTGTGTGTTCACTAGAGTAGCACTTTTAACTTTCTTCAAATACTTTTCCTTTGCATTTACAACTTAGCCAACTGTTTAGTGCGACAAGCTGAGCTTTCAGGCTATCTTGGCTTTTGACATGCCTTTCTCAATCATTTTTTAGCTTTTGATTTAAATTGAGAGATGTGTGACTCTTTCTTTCACTGGAATACTTTTAGGCCACTGTAGGTTTAATTGCAGTAATTTCAATAATTGTTGGGTCTCAGAGAATAGGGAGGCCCAAGGAGAGGGAGAAAGATGGGGAAATGGCCAGTGATGGCCGGACAATGGAGCAGTCAGAGTGTGCACAACTTTTGTCAACTTTTGTCAGTTGTCTTCCATCTTATATGGGCATGGTTCATGGGTACCCAAAACAATTACAATAGTAATATCAGAGATCACTGATCACAGATCACCATAAGAGACATAAAAGTAATGAGAATGTTTCATATATTAGGAGAATTACCAAAATGTGACACAGCCATGAATTGAGCATGTGCTGTTTGAAAAAGTGGTGCCCACAGATGTGCTTGACTTAAGGTTGCCAGGAACCTTCAATTTGTATAAAAAAATGTAATGTCTACAAAGCACAGGAGAGCAAAGCCCAATAAAACAAGGTGTGCTTGTATACTATAATGATTGAAATAATTTCTGGCCACATGAATGAGTTAAAAGATTTTTAAGGGTTTTTTTTGTCCTGTTATAATGGCAAGTGAGAAAGTAGTGAAGATAACTAAACTATGACAATTTAAAAATTAGAAATGCTACAGTGCTTTTAGAATGATTGACTTGATGAAGTTTGGATGAGGAGTGGTATTTTGAAGACTTATCCTGAGGTCTATGATTTTATGAAACAGATGAAAAGAAAATCTCCATTTTTAGCAGCCAACTGCTTAATTTCAGACAGATGTTTTTATAACCATGATTATAGGATTTTATTTAATTCAGAACAAAAGTATTTTGGTCTTATCTTGTCATGAGAGCTGGCTTTGTGATGATAATAGAGCACAATTTAAACATTACACCAAACTATCTGTGAATGATCAACCAAACAGAATGCTTAATTGGCCAATAATTTAAGGAATTTCTGCTTTTGGCATAGTTTTTAAAAAGACATATCCCTTGCTTCTTTGAGCTTGAGCCCAATATTTCCCATATTTATTTTATTTTGTATTACAAATTCTCCCTGGTGCCCTTCGGATTAAGTTAAAAATGACTCTTTCCCCCGCTTTAATAGACATGTATATGGAAGTATTTAGATACTTTTAAGATTTGGGTATGTATTTTTGCCTACATTTGAACCACCTGTGGAAAATAAACCCCAAAATAAGGGAAGGATTTGTTCTGTGTGATTTCTTTTTGAGACACAATACAAAATAAAAGCTAGCTGAAGAGGATCATATTGGAATTAAAATAGGATATTAAATTATGAGAATAGGAATATCTTTAGTTTTCACTAATAGCTTTCCTTTTATACCTTATTTAATAATATCTTAATGTATTTATATTTTAACATTATTATTTTTCATAACTGCATTATTTTGAAAAAATTAATCTAACAGTTATAGCATAAAACCATTTGTTCTTGGAATCCTATTGCTTTTACTCATGAAATTCTACACTAGATGACAGATTTATTTACCTAAAGGAAATACTCAGTTTTACCTTGACAAAAGTATTAGTTTTCTTTTTCTATGTCTGTTTTTCAAGTGTATTCTAGATCATGTTGTTCATACAAATGTGATACATGAACACAAATTTAGTTAACTTATATGCTTACTCTCAAAAAGTGCAACCGAAGTATAGTCTGCAAACCAGTGCTCTTCTGTAAATTGTTCTTGGTTCATGAGGAACTAAGAACCAAAACTGAGAGGAAATGTTTAGAAACTTTTATAGCAGTTTGAAAGAGTAATTGTATGTCTGCTGAACTCATAATTTAAAATGCCCTTGCATTTTGTTTCTTTTCTTACCATTGTAACTTTATTGTATTTTGCAAGCACAATATAGGTTTGTGAGAAATTGGAGGAAAAATGTATCTTTTAGCACAGAAAACTTAGAAGCATTGGCCTAGATTCAAGGCAGCTGAGAGCATTTTGCAAGACAGAGGGGCCAGGATCGAATTAAGCAGTGATTCAGATAGTTAATGCATATTAAGGATGAGAAGATGAGAACTCAGATACAGTCTCTCCCTGCCCGTCTCCATGTAATTGGCTCTCCCAGTTTCCTACCCACACTACACTCAGCAACGCCTGTGGCAAACTCAGTACTTGCCAGTGGTGAGCAACTCTTCTGAATATTCCTGCATCCTGCTCTTTTTTCCATGCTTTCTAAAAGGGAGTTGTTTTTATTCTCAAATTATTTTACTAGTTATTTTCTTGTGATCATGTAATTTAATGAAATTTTATAGCAACCAGTGAAATATGAAGACATAAAGAAAGATAGCTGTTGTTTTCATGATAGCTAAGCTGACTGCTGTGGGAAGACTCAATAAGTCTAATTGACAAAAAGAAAAAGAAAAAAAAAAACCTCAAATCAAAAATGTAGAACTTGGCCCTGTAGGTAGCTGTAAAAGTTTTTCAATAGATGGAAAAAGATATCTGCACTTGGATTACTTCTCAAGTGTCTTTAAATTCCTGTTTCACCTTAAAGAATTGAAATTAGAAATTATAGGAAATGTAGAATTGGTATGTGTCATATAAGAAAGACTATTCAAAACTGCAATTATTAGACATCTACTTTAAATATTTTTTAAAGACTTCCTATATAAAAAGACTAGGAAATAAATATTCATATGTTTTTTTTTTAAATTTTGACATTTTAACCAATTTTTAATTGTTCACACCCAATCATGTCACATAAAAGAGCTTCTGCTATAATTGTACGTCGCTGTTTGTAAAATTTGTGTACCACCCTTCATTGACATGTTTCATGGTTAGTAATTCTTCCCATGTAATGGTTTTAATAAAATGTTTATCTTTTAATTTGTTAGAGCACAGAATTAAGTAGAAATCTTGACGAATTCTTCTTTGGTTCAGTTAATCATTGCTATCAAAAGATAATTTGTTCAGATAAGGCCATAGCTATAATTAAACTTTTGGAATTTTATAGCCATCTGTGAGTGTGCTGTAGGAAATAAATAGGCTTATGGAAGAACAATTTGACTTTGACTATGACATTTATAGAACAGAGAAAGTGTTGCCCATTAATTCATTCATTCAATATTTAAACAATAGAGAACATAATATTGCCAGTCACTATAATTAGATTCCAAATATTTAAAGGAAAAATAATATGCAGCTCTTGCTTTTGAGGAGCTTACAGTCTAGTGGGAGAGGTAAATGTGGTAATGGACTAGTTAGAAGGCAATTTGATGAGATATTTTATACGCACTGTTCCTTGAGAACATTTCTTGAGAGTGTGCAAGAGGGAGAGGGAATTGCACTCACTTTGTGTGGTTTATTGGGCCTTCTTTTTTGAAGTGGGTGAAGTAGTTGTGGAGAGTAGTGAAGATGTGACCAGGAGCTATAAAAAAAAAAAAAACAAAACTTCTTTTCTTCTGCTTTTGTTCTATATGTCATCCTAAAATTATTATCTTGAGAATGGGCTTGCAAATAATTTTAATTTTCTTCTTCATGCTTACTTATATTTTCAAATTAAAAAAAATAAATATTTATTATTTCTATAGTTAGAATTGGCTGCTAATTTTTTAAAATACATTTTTGATTGTTACAGACGTAGCAGAAGATCCCATTTGGTAGAAATTGTGTTTCAAGGAGAATTGACTGGTTGGTACATGAACATCTCTGATGGTGGCAAATCTGAAACAATGGTTCCATTTCCTGAGAAACAAAGTAGACTAACCTGTCACCTGTCAAGGACTCCCTGAACTGTACAAGCGGGCTTTCCTAAGCCAGGACAGTATTGCTCTATATAACAAGGGTTTGCCTGCAGTTGAAATACCTGCATTAATGAAGGCAGGGAATCTAAAATCTTATAGTAGATACATTTATTTCTTATTCTTGTATTTTTACATTCTTATATTTTTACAGGCAGGGAATCTAAAATCTTATAGTAGATACATTTATTTCTTATTCTTGTATTTTTACATTCTTTAATATATAAAAGTAACACATTTATGGATTATATTTTATTAAATGGTATTATTTTCGTTTTAGATGGTCTAGTATAGAGAGATCCATATTAAAGTTGTGTTCTTCCGACATATTTGGCAGCCCACTTTAGCAACCTTAGATATAAGTCTAATAAGGCAATTAGATGTTTGTAACCAGTAACTAAGTCATCAAAGAGAAATAATATGTGGCATACAAAGGAGGAAGCAGGGATGTTTTGTAGAAGTAGTACATGATATGGCTAAAGTCCAATTCCTGTTAGTTTTGGTGATAGCTAGCATATCTTCATAGTACACAGAAATATTACTAATAAATCATGCTGAAGATTAAACATCAAGCAACACTTTTATCACTGATTTAGCAGAAAGCATTATAATTATTTTGAATATGTGAGTGAATTCACCCTAAGTTTATTTCATGAATAAGTCCTTCAACATTTACAATATTTTCCTTACTTAGATAACATATTTGTAGGTACTTTGTGTGTACATAAAATATCGTATTTTAAACACACAGTACTCAACAGCCATAAACATCATATTTTTTTGCTTTATTTTAGTTTTTTTTCTAAAATTTCAATATACCAGCATACTTTTATTTTAATGCCTGGACTGTTTTAGTGCCTGTTTCTGGCAATTATCTGCTGGAGAAAAATCACATTTGCTTTATTTTAGTAATTTAGGAAAGGCAGCAAATACTACAAAAATGTCTCAAATGACATTGTGTTCAGTTTATTACATTTTCTTGTGTTACTCTTTAGGGATTCCTTGCAGCAATTGCTTTGGACTTTTTATCAGTACTTTAGATTTTGCTGCTATCCTCTGATATTCACTTATTGAAGATGTTGTTGTTGTTAAGTGACATTAAATTATTCCTCTTTATGAGTGTCCACTGTGTACATATGAATTTCTTTTCTCAAATTCTTTTTGTTGTAAGCTTTTTTGGCAGACATAAATGGCATAATGGTTTTACTAATGTCTTTATGTAATAACAATGACAGATATTTAACATGAGTTCAAAGCATATTTATGGTGTGCCAGGCCACTAAGCTTGACACTTCAGTAAAAGATGCTACTCTCCTGCTGGAAACCGATCCAATAGGAGAAACCAACTTATAAACTAGTGACAGAAACTCACTTCTGCTAAACATTGCACTGGGTTCATTACTGACATTTGTGCTTGCTAATCTTCAGAATATATGTTCAAAGTTAAATAAATTGCCTAAGCCATACGGTGGGAAACTTTCTGATTCTAATGTATGTCATTATGTATGGTGTATTGCGGGGTATCTTGTCCATTCGTTTTCAACGTAGGCCCAGGTCAGATACACAAATTAACTGGGAGTGTTTTTTTACAACCGAGAGAAGCATTTCCATCACTATTTTTAGCTTGTTACTTATTATATTACCAAAGTAAGCACTTCATAAAACAAGAAAGAAAGGTTATGAGGTGGCTATCAATCTAGCCTGCCTTTCTTCCAACTTGAAGTTTCTTAGAGAGATGAAATTTAATTAATCTTTAAAATATTGTTCACATCCTCACTTCTTAACCTTTCCAAGACTTAATATCCTTCCGTGTGTGGCTTGCTCTGCCTTCTATCTCACTTACAGACGTTCTTTCCATATAGAGATTGAGAACATCTGGTTAACACCCTCTTGGTAATAACCTTTCATATTTTCCTGCTTTTAAAGTCGAATTAGGCACCATTATTCTTAGAAAATGACATTTTTATATTGAAGTTCCTTTAGCTCCATGACTATTGAATACACACTTCTTCTATGGCTATTAGACATTTCTCTCTTGAGAGGTTTTCATAATTCTGAAAACATTCCTTCTTTCTACTGAAATTCTGTTGTCAGTTATTTTGTTTGTACAGCTGAGCATAATTTGTCTTAAAATGAAAACAGGAAATTCAGAAACAAATTTTGTTTCTTAGGTGTTTCATCTTTATTGGAACAAATATTAATACACTGTGTATTTCCAAACTGTGACTTTGGGTTCATCCAGCAGTTAAGTGTTAAAGGTAAATAATGTCATTGAAATGTCTTTTAGTACCAGGCCTATTCTGGGTTTGGTTGTTTTAGTTAATTGACAGAGAAAAGATTTGAGTAGTTTATACTTGGCTGCTTAAAAACCAAATTCCCATCAGGAAGTGCTAGCATATTTTTCAAATTATCAACAGAAAATATTAAAAATAACAGTTCAGGACTATGAACAAACATAATTAAAAGCACACTCAGAAAGGCTGTATAAATAAGGTCCATCAATTACACAGGGTTTACATGGCTTGCTTCCCCTTGCTCATAAATTACCATTAGAATAAATGTTTTCAATTTAATTTTTAGTGGAAAGACTTATACTCATGGTTAAGACACTCTAGGAAACTAAAAAGAGGGGGAATCCTTTTTGTTGATGGAATTCTTTTCTTGAATTCATGTTTTTAATTATGTGAACATTTTTGAAGTAATTAAAAATTCATCTATTTAAAGAAGAAATCATTTTAATGCTCTTGAGCAAATATAAGTTTATCTCTAATATTTTTGGTCAACTCCATAGAAAACCACTATTAAAGACAGTACATATATCTATAATTTAAATGATAATGTCTCAGGAAAACTTTAAAGGTTACAAGAGCATCATGGTATAGAACACAAAGCACTGGAAAATTTACATCATGTATTTTACACATTTATCCTGTTAAATCTGTAAGTCATCAAGCTTTCCAAGATATTACCTCTTTTCTAATAAATTGGGCAAACATGATCCTTGTGATGTACACAGAAACCAATACTGGTAAGTGTAGGAGAGAAGATCACAAAAGATGTTCCATGAAAGAGATCCAATTCCCTGATCTATTAGGAAACCTTATCTGTCCACTGGTACCTATGAAGTTTTCATTTTAAATTGTTTTATCATTTTTTTCTTAAATATGAATTATTTCTTAGGTTTTCAGCCTGTGCAAGTTAATTCCATATTTTAAAGTTGCCAAAGAAAATATTTGATCCACATGAGGAAACTTATAGTATAGGACTTTCTGAAGAGTTTGAGTCATGATAAGTTCGTTAAATAATAGTCTCTAACTTTGAAATTTAAAGTAACTATAAACATACTTATTATGGATAACATGTACTCTTGAATATAGGCAAATTATAAAGTATAATTAAATATACTTAAAGATAAATAATTTTGTACCTCAATATAAAAATAAATCACTTATTAGAAGACTGCAGTCATTTCTGTTCATAACTTATTTCACTATTTCTGCTCTTACTTAAAATTATTGAAATTACCTGGAAATAACAGTGTGTCAGAATCCATTATGGATGAGTGAAATGCAACTACATCAACAAGGCTGAGAAATTATCAGTGATAAGCTAGGGATAGGGGCTACCAACTTCCGTCTACATGTGACAAAAATGATACTTCCAAAGGGAGCAATAACACCAAAACCCTAACTAAATGTTTTCAAGGTCTCTTGTGGAATAGAGCTGACCTTGAATTTCTGGTTGTGACTTCTTCAGGAATATTTAAAACCTTGGAATACCTACGTGTGCTTGGAGAGATCTAGAATGTTACAGTAGGGATGAAATTAAACATATAGATGTCATCCCAGCTAATGCTTTTTCTTTGTATTTCTTTTGCCTGTACATCTCCAGTTGTCCTGTATTGGACATTCTTGAGCTCTGCCTTGTATTCTCCTAACCCACCTTATTTTCCAGCAGCCAGACTAAGTCAGACCAAGATACACTTTGTCTTAGCTCTACTGTTCCTCTCTAATTTTCTGTTCCAGGGCATCTCTGACAACACCTTGGGACACTGCCCGAAAGTCCTCTTTTATTCACCCTGCATAGTCTAGAAATATAAAGGACTTAACATCTTATAAGAGCTAACCATGATTATGGGAATTGGTGAAGAACTGCAGCCTTCATCTCTCCCTTGACCAGATATTTCACAAGCATGTCATACATGGTTCCTTAGAAGGTCATGGTGAGATCAAGCCTGCATGACCCATGTATAGAATAACTAGAGAAAACACCTCAGATTGATTTTCCCTCCCATTGATGCATGCTACTTTCCTTACTCTTGTTCCCTGGTATCACTTCCCAAAGTAAAATCTCTGCATGTCAGTCTACATTTCAGGCTCTGCTTTCCATAGGCCTAGAGCACAAGAAAACACGTGCCTCACAATATCCGCGGAATAGTCCATTCTCTCACCTCTATCATAGATCAGCAGCTTATCACACATAAATGTCTACCATTTCTATAATTTGTTTTTTTAACTCACTATGTTTTATTAACTTGGTCTATTTAGGGGCCAGTATTTTATATTTTCCATGATTGCTGCATTACATTTTAATCTGAAAGGACATTGCCTTCTCTCTCATTCTTTGCCAAAATTGTCTTGGCATTTTTAAATATTTCTCTATATAACTTTTTAGAGTGAATTTGTCAGGTGCCAAGAGAAACCTTGAGGGATTTTGATTGGAATTACATTGAATTTATAAATTAACATTAGGAGATATGACCTTTAATAATTTTGTGTTTTCTCAATCAGTAAAATGGCATGCATCTTGGGTTTTTCACATGGTTATTTTGTTTGTTCATTTGCTTTTTTTTTTTTTTTTTTATTCTGAGACCTCACTTTTCTGGCTCTTTTTTGAAACAATTTTTATTAATGCCTAATAGATGTACATAGTGATAATTTAATACATTCATATGTGTAAATATCAAATCAGTTTAACTGGGATATCTATCACCTTAAATATTTGTCTTTTCTTTATGCTAGAAACATTCTAATTATTCTCTTCTAGTTATTTTGGAATCTATAATAGATTGTAAACTATAGCCATCCTACTGATCTATCTTATTTCTTCTATCAAATCATATATTTGCACCCATTAATTGACTTCTCTTCATCCACCCCCCTCCCCTTCCTGGCCTCTGGTAACCACCAATCTACTCTCTGTCTTCGTGAGATTGACTTTCTTTACCCCCGATATATGAATGAAAACATACAATAATTGTCTTTCTATGCTTGGCTTATTTCACTTAACATTATTTTTCACCTCAAGTTCATTTTATTCATACAGGGATTGCATATTGGCTGCTGACTTTGTGTCTGTATATTTTTCACTTTTTTGCTTCTTTAAGAGGTTTTGCTAAAGCATTTTATATTTGATTAGTGTTGCTATATGGGGCTATTGATTTTGAATACTTCCACAGTACATTCAATTACTTTCTAAAAATTGTTTTAGTTTGAACATTTCTTTAGTTTCGAAAACAGTTATATCATCTACAGTTAATAATGAATTGCATCTTCTTTTTCAACATTTGAATCTCATATTTCTTATTCATTTTATTGATTGACTGTCTAGAATAATGGGGAGGGAAACTGGTGATAATGTCCTCTTTTCTGACTTTTTCCTGATGTTAATAGAAGGCTTTTTTTTTCACCACTGTTGTATTATTTCTTTAAGGTTCTGATACCTACTTTATGACGCTGGAGAAATTTCTTGGCATCCCCAGCTTAATAAGTAGTTTTGTCAGTAGTTGCTGTATTTTATTAAATGCCTTTTAAAAAAAATCTACTGAGAAAATTATATGGAATTTCTATTTAAAACAGTTAATGCTGTGAAATTCACATATAAAGTTATTAATATTAAACCATGTATGTATTCCTGGGCCAACTCTGCTTGATCATGTGACTATTACATCTAATACCCTTTGTATATTACTATTTTATTTTTGGCTTTGGATTCCCAGTTTATTAAATGATAGTAATTTGATCTGACAATGGGTTTGCCTGTCAGCCTTTTTCTGCATAAACACCTTGAATGAGAGATAAAAATATGCTCCCTGAATGTGTGATAAATTGTACTTATGATTTATTAGGGATCTTAAATGTAGGATCATTTTTTGTCCAATGTTTGAATAATATTTTTTCCTGGTTTGTCTTTCTTTCTCAATAACATGTACTCAATTGTATTTTCTGAGAAAAATTATCAATGCCATTTATATTTCTTAAAATGTCAGGACAACACTGTCCTTAATACACATTTCAGATGATGATAAGATATTCACAAAATTTCTTGTATAGAAAGCCACAAGTGATTTTTTTTAATTTTCTATAAGTAGAAAACATACAGAATGCATTCTTTGATCATAATGTAGTAAAACTGCATATTTACTTTAAAAGAATAGCCAATAAAATCACAACTATTTATATGTCTCTTTTTAAAATCTTTTAGCAATTTAAGATGTATCTAGATGGCTTTTTGATTAAAAACAATTTAAAACATAAATTTGAATATTTTAAAATGGAGGTATAAGAACAATTTTTATCCAAAATATGGGATTACGTATTAAGATAAAAAATTTAGCAATAAATGCAATTAGTACTAAACACAAAAGACTAAAAGTAGGTGAGCTAAGTAGTTAAGTGTGTAAGCTAGGAAAAAAATAAACATGAAGTAGAAAAAAGATAAAAGCAGAACTAAATGAATATAAAACAGCAAAAGTAGACTTAATAATAAAGCAAGATCTGATTCTTTTAAAATACCAATAAACATTTTTCTAGGTAATATATTCAGTCATTTGCCACATAAAGATGTTTTGGTCAATTACGGATTCATATAAGACAGTGGTCCGGTAACATTATAATTGAGCTGAAAAATTCCTATTGCCTAGTGATGTCATAGCCGTCATAATGTAACACAAGGCATTACTCATGCGTTTGTAGTAATATTGATGTAAACAAACCTACTATGCCAGTAGTATAACGAAGTATAGTGTATACAATTATGTACAGTACATAATACTTAATAATGATAGTAAGTGGCTATGTTACTGGTTTATGTATTTACTATAGTATATTTTTTATGGTTATTTTACAGTATACTCCTTTTATTTAAAAAAAATAAAATAAAGTGTACTGTAAAACAGCCTCAGGCAGGGCCTTCGGGAGGTGTTCCAGAAGAAGGCATTGTTATCATGTGAGATGATGCCACTATGTATGTACGTTATTGCCCCTGAAGACCTTCCAGTGGGACAAGATGTGGAGGTGGAAGACAGTGATATTGATGATCCTGACCCTTGGATAATGTGTGTGTTTTTGGTGTAGTTTTTAACAAAAAAGTTTATGAAGTAAAAAAAGAAAAATTTATATATGAAAAAGCTTGTAGAGTAAGAATATAAAGAAAGAAAATATTTTTATATAGATGTATAATGTGTTTGTGTTTTAAGCTAAACATTATTACAAAATAGTCAAAAAGTTAAAAAAAATTAAAAAGTTTATAAAGTAAAAAAGTCACAGTAAACTAGTGTTAATTTATTGAGGAAATAAATTCCCCCCCCCCCGTGGGTTTGTTGTTTTTTGTTTTGTTTTTTTTTCTTTTGAATTCTTTTTTTTTTTTATTTCAGCATATTATGGGGGTACAGATTTTAAGTTTCGATAAATGCCCATTTCCCCCCTCCCCCCACAGGTCTGAGTCTCCATCATGACCATCCCCCAGATGGTGCACATCTCACTCATTATGTATGTATATACCCGCCCCCCTCCCCTCTCCCACCTGCCAATAAATTTAATGTAGCCTAAGTATACAGTATTCATAAAGTCTATGGTAGTGTACGATAATGATGTCCTAAGGCCTCCACATTCAGTCACCACTCATTCATTGACTCACCCAGAGCAACTTCCGGTCCTTCTAGCTCCATTCTTTTTTTTTTTTTTTTTTTTTTTGAGACAGAGTCTCACTTTGTTGTCCAGGCTAGAGTGAGTGCCATGGCGTCAGCCTAGCTCACAGCAACCTCAAACTCCTGGGCTTGAGTGATCCTTCTGCCTCAGCCTCCCAAGTAGCTGGGACTACAGGCATGCGCCACCATGCCCGGCTAATTTTTTATGTATATATCAGTTGGCCAATTAATTTCTTTCTATTTATAGTAGAGACGGGGTCTCGCTCTTGCTCAGGCGGGTTTTGAACTCCTGACCTTGAGCAATCCGCCCGCCTCGGCCTCCCAAGAGCTAGGATTACAGGCGTGAGCCACAGCGCCCGGCCTCTAGCTCCATTCTTAAGTGCCCTATACAGGTGCACCATTTTTTTGTCTTTTATACCATATTTATACCACATGTTTTATATATTTAGACATGCTTAAATACATAAATACCACTACATTACAATTGCCTATAGTATTTAGTACAGTCAAAAGCTGTACAGCTTTGTAGCTTAGGAGCAATAGGCTATACCATATAGCTTTAGGTATGTGGTGGGCTATACCGTCTAGGTTTAAGTATGCTCTATTATGTTTGCACAAGTATGAAATCACCTAACACTGCATTTCTCAAAAAGTATCCCTGTTGTATAGTGACACATGGCTGTATACACACCCACACACACCTATATATTTTAATGTAAAAGGTAAGTGTTTAAAGCCAGGAAAAAACAACTGTTTTCTAATGTGGACAGTTGAACCCAAGTAGGTTAGTTAACCTATAAATAAAAGATCCAGTATACCTTCATGCTGCAAACATATTTACTTGGTTTATTAAAACAGATTCTAGGTTTGATGTGTATTTTTTTTTTAATTTTTAAATTCTGATTTAAGTTTAAGTAAGTTAAAAAATAAATAAATATGTGGGTGTGGAAATGAAATATGAAGGAATGCCCTTGAATGCAATTATAATATTATGGAAATGACTTCACAGTGGGTAACCCTTACTATTGAGGTTTTTAAAAGAAGAGGAAAAAAAAAGTCATGTGGAATGAATATCTGTGGATAAAAATGTCATCTGTTAAGCATATGCTGAATTATTCCTGGAATCACTTTATAATATGATTTTGCTTTAGTGCAGTTTAGGGAAAACTACTGTTATTAAAAGCAACAACTTTACTTTTAGAATAGCTGATTAAAATAAAACTAAGGGAAGAATGAATTATTAGAATTTCTAACTTCTTCAGACCTGCTTCTCCTTTATCCATAAATGAGGTAAAATGCAAACATGAATTTGCCAATGAGATTAATGAAATAAAGCAAGTTTCTAGCACTAATTAAAATTAAAAAGGATGAACAGATGGTCTTAACACAGCTGGAAGTATTAGGATGAAATTCTGCCCATGTGTTTAGTAAGACAGCACTATTGCAAGAAAACACACCTGTTTACTTTTCTAAAAGCAAAAATATTATGAAATGTGGGTTCTGTTTACTGCTATTTTGGCTGTTAAATCATTCCTTAGTCTTTCAGTCTCTATTGTATCTAGAGATAATCAGCTTTAAGTAATAATAGTATGTATGATATGTATGTTTTCTCTGTGTCTAATAATATTGGTTATGACATTGAAGTGGCAAGGTGATTTTTTTGTTATCTACTTAATTTTTTGACCATATGTTCAAAAACAACCATGGAAGGGATGAAAAAGAAAAATAAATACTAGAATATACCTTTGTTTTGATAGATTAGAAATAATATTTTGAGTTATTTAATATTTAAGGTAATCCTCTAAGCCTCACTCTTATTCAATGTCTTAGAATCTGTGACACATACAGCAGATAAATGACTTTAAATTAGCTTCACTAATATGGTCAATACTTTAATAAATAATAATTTTATTGTTTCCTAATAGAAATCATAAATACTCAAAAAGAAAGCTCACAGTTTAAGGATTGATATCACTGTAGGCCAATCCTTCAAATATGACCATTTTTAACATTTCATTAATTATTCCGGAGCATTTTTCTATGTATGTTTTCCTATTATGCATATTTATAATCAGGCTCTAAATGTACCATTATATACTAATCACCACTATTTATAAGGCAACTAAATAATTATTGAGGCATTATTACCAAAAGCATCATCAGACCTAAACAAGAGTGATATGACAATTCCACATTTGATTGATTTTTAAGTATTTAAGTGGAGTTTTTTATTTAAAAGTATAAACTGATATATACTAAGCCTTTAGCCCTAAAGTTTACTGGTACCCACATCCTCTTTCTCTTTTTTGTTTCTTCTTCTTTTTTTTTTTTTTTCTGAGATGAGGTCTCACTCTTTTTTGCCCAGGCTGGAGTCAAGTGGTGCAATCATAGCTCACTGCAGCCTTGAACTCCTGAGCTTAGGAGATCCTCTCACCTGAGCTGCTAGAGTAGCTGGGACTACAAGCATGAGGCACTGTGCCTCGTCTCTTTCTCATTTTAATAAATTCACTTTCATTACCCATTATTGAGCACTCACCATGAAGCTAGTACAAAGATTTTTATTTGAAATATAAAACAAAGATTAGGAAAATTGTTATCTTTGTTTTCTTACATATATAAAGTATTAATATTCAATTCCTAGAGGCTGCCATAGCAAAGGACCACAAACTGGATTGCTTAAGGCACCAGAAATTTATTCTCTCACAGTTTTGAAGACTGGAAGTCTGAAATCAAGATGTCAGCAGGGCCGTTCTCTCTCTGAAGGCTCTGGGGGGTGGGTCTGTTCCCTGTCTTCTCTCGCTCCTTGTGTTCCCTGAAATTCTTGGTATTCCTTGACCTGTAGACACATCACTTCAATCTCTGCCTCCATCATCAATCACACGGCCATCTATCTTTGTGTGTCTCTGTGTCTGTGTCTCTTCTCTCCTTATAAGGACACTGGTCATAGTGGATTAGCCACTCCCAACTGCCCCCCACTATGACCTCATTTTAACTTGACTGCATCCACAAAGACCTTATTTCCAAAAAAATCACATTCACAGGTATTGGATGTGGATATTTCAACATATATTTTTGGAGGATACAGTTCAACCCATAATGTATATTTATATTTGACAACATTTAGCTCAATGTCAATGATTTTGGTAGTTTTTTGATTACTATAAGAATGCTTTACTTTTTAAAAATCACTTGCCTCTTTAATGATAGTGTTTTGTGGCAAGTTGAGCTGATACTGACACTAGTTTTACTGATGAAGAAAACATAATATATTTGCAAAAAGCCAACCTTTTCCCTGAGCACCAGGAACACATTACATGTGTTTTCATATCGAGCCTTCCTATGGGAGGCAGTTTCTGCTGTGGTTCCCAGTGATCCTTGCACTCTGTTGTTCACATCCTCTTATAGTTCCCTCACTTTAAGGGTGGTCTGGCCTAGTAGCTCCCTTCTCCCAAAAGTAACAATATGCAATTTCAGATCAGGTTACAGAGTCTATGGCTTCCGCCTTGCTAGCGTCTTTGCCACACTCCTTTGCCTGCTCACTTGCTCTGAGAAAGGCCAGATGCCATGTTGAGAGATGTTCTATGGAGTGAGCATGACAAAGAACAGAGGGAGGGCTCCCACCAGTAGCTTGGGAGGCACTGAAGCAACAGTCAAATAGTGACGTGCTGAATCCTGCCACCAACTGGGTGCCTGTGCCAGCAAGCAGATCTTTCCTAGTAGAGCCGTCAGATGACTGCAGCTTGGTGGAGGACACAGAGCCAGAGGATTCAGCCAAGCCACACTAGGATTTTTGACCTGTAGAAACTGTGACATAATGGTATTCATTTTCTAAGTCACTACACTTTGGCATCATTTGTTATGCAGCAGTAGATAACTAATATACTTCCTCATCCTCATCTGCAGCCAGTAGTAGTCAACTCCAGGTGTTTGACAAGAAAATGCTATTTTATGGCTTGTTACAAAAAAAAAAACAAAAAACCCACACACACAGATTTTACTTTTTTTGTGTGTGTGTTGGTGGAGAGGAGGGTGATGTATTCATGGAATAGAGGATTGGTGAATGAGAAAGGCAGAAGTAGCAAGGAAAATGTGTAATTAGTTCTAAAAATCCTAGTAATCCAGTCTAATAAAGATCTCTCTGTATTGCTTGGCAATCCAGACCTACCTCTCTGAAATTAAAAAAGAAATGTGCTTAGGTGTTTGAATGGTTCATATTCACTTTCAAATCTTAGGGGTAAAATCTATATAATTTTTAAGACTCAAATATTTAAGACTCAAATTTTTAAGACTCATGAATGATTAAAAGGAGGTTTTTTTTCATGGTAGATGGAGATGCTTAGCTTGTTTAGTGGGTGTTTTCCCACTACAAATAAGTAATAATTTATTTTCATAAGCATTTGCCATTGGTACTGGCCATGTTGACTGCAGATTCCCTAACTGAATTTTCCCAAGTTGGACTTATATAGATTTGGTTTGTGCCCCAGGTATACACTTTCAGTTTGAAGATAAGTAGCTTTTAGAGGGAGGATGTTACTAATGTTCTGCTTGATTCATCATTTAAACAAAATTAAAGTATATAATTTTATTGTTCTGAATTTACTGTCACTCTCAGAAACAGCTATTCGTGGATTATTTCTGTTGGTGAAGTCAACAAATCTTGTGATTAATCTCTTTGGTCACTTATGCCTGACACTGTCTTGTGAGATTCTATCTCAGAAAGAAAAAAAAAAAAAAGAACAGTGAACTCTTCATCTCCTACTTTTGTTTTAAAGAGGAATTTCTAAATAAAATTCCCAGTACAATAGAGAAACTATATTTCTGCCACGATCTCAAAGACATCAATTTCTGTTATCACCTGACTTCAATTTAGGAGATAGTTTTCCAATGATTAATGACAAGATGTAAAGATAATCTTAGAAATAAAGATTGAACACATTTTTTCTCTAATACTCTGCTGTATCTTTTTTCCCTGGTACATCCTGTTATACTTTTGGATCACTTACAAAGATTTATTTACACAAAACTGTGCATCCTTGGTGTATTACCTTATAGGTGCAATCATTCATTGATGGGCAATTCATCTTGATTTCATAGCAGTTTGATGAAAATCCATCCTTTAGAGATGTTATATTCATATAAATGAGAATGATTATATCCTTTTCTCCAAAAAGTTTACTCTCATTGCACTCATAGATTTAAGGTACCCTTGAAAATGAAACTAATTGTATCTCTATGAAACGTTACATTTGAAAAAGAAAGTGAGTTTTGTGCACTTAAAGGAAGGCAAGATTTGGTCAGTAATGATGTATCTCTGGAGTTCAGTGCTAAGTCTTAAATCCTGCATTAACATTTTCCTAAAAAAACATGGTTTATTCATTTTTAATTGACTCTAAAGTATGAAATTACCTTAAAGAGCCGAATCAGAATTTGAAATGTCTTAAAAACATGTGAGCAACAGTCAAATAATACTCAGTGAGTTGAAGTGTAGCTAACATTTTTTAAGTGCCACTGATGTTCTTCATGAATTTTGACTTGGCTGTTAGTTGCAAGGCCTTAAAAAGATTTGTCAAAAGCCAAGACAATAAGCCAGCCACTTACTATGAAGCCCCTTTTCTCCTAGAAAAGCAGAAGCGGAGGAGGAAAAATCATCAAAGAAACGCAAGAATGCTTCTCAGACCCTTTCTAACCTGGTAAATCTAGTTAAGGAGTTTGAAATGAAAGAAAATGAAAAAATTTCACTCCAGAGAAATAAAAATATAGAGAGCAGATTTCTCCGAGGGCTCCCATGCCTGGTGAAGATTTGGTCACTTCATCTTGAAGCAGTTTACAGTTCATAAAACCCCATGCTTGTGCATTACCAATGATTGTTAGAGACACATAAAGAGTCATTGCACTTTATGTGTCCTCTTCTTCCTTATTCCTTTGTTAACAAAGTATCTATGCTGTATTTAGTCAATGATTTCTTTTTAAAATAAGACATTCATAAAATACAAAAAAGAAAGTGAATGTTTTCCACAGATGTGCTACTAAATAACTTGATTAAGGGTGAAAAAATTACATTCACTCCATTTCTTCTGTTTAGATGATTTTTGGCCCATAGAAAACAAGTCAGCAAATTTTGGCCCATAGAAAACATACCAGAATTCAAAAATCAGCCTGCATTAATTACAATGCTTTTGTCCCACTGAAAATTTATATGACCTGACTAAAATCCACCCTACCTGTTAATATATTTAAATATTCAGAGCTAGCATTCACTTCATGGAGGAAAAACAGATGCACTTAGACGCAAAATCAAGATCTTTTCATCTATCTATCTATCTATCTATCTATCTATCAATCTACACACATATACACACGTATATGTGTATAAATATATATATTTTTTTAAATGCTCATTCATAAAGGCTAGTTTTTTTTTTCTTGGTGGCACTTGGAGTGCTTTGATTTCTGTATGGAACATGGTGATATATTTATGTCTGTGCATTCATGTAAGACCTTTTGGAAGTTCTCCCCCTTTCCTACCAGACTGTTTGAAATAGCTCTTTGTCAGTTTCAGTTCACACCCATAAAATTGGCTTCAGGTTTCCACCTTGTTTGAAAATCCCTGGACAATAACCTCCTTAACCTGAACCAGATGGGAAAAAGTTCACCCAAACAATTTTGAAATGTGTTGACCTTGTCCACATATTACAGAGTAGGAGTTTAGAAAACCTAATCTAAAATCCTATTTTCCCGTCCTCAGGGTATGTCAAAGGAAATTCCATAACCCTTCTAAGGTCACATATACGTAGATCTGCAAATCTGTAACATCTTCTCTCACACATTTTTTCCCCAAACCAGCTTTAAGTTTCTGGGGAGTCATCTAGTGTCTACTTTCCTCCTCCTTTCTGAGGATGGCCACCTGCAATGCCTACCCCCTGCCATGATTCTTTCTGTGGTTACCTAAGTCATTTCTTCCCTGTAGTTATCCTCACAACAAGGGCTCCATCTTCCCATTAATCAGGGGTCACACTCTTTCCTATATGACTAGAATTTAATCTCTTCTACCTTTAAAAGGCTTTGGTCTGACTGCTTCCTCATTAGCATGCTCAACGTAAGGGATTCCCAGATGGACTTGCTGCTCCCCGAAATTATCTTTTCTTGCAGACTAATGTTAATGAGAGAAAAGTCTTGTTTGCAAAATTAAAATGGAGCTTATATGGTGATGTTTTTATTTAGATAATACTCTTTTTATTCATTGCTTTATGCTTAATTGACTTTTGGGGACAGTCTAGGAAAAGGCTTTAAGGAACAAATATTTACTGACACAGTAATACTACAAAGGGAAGGCAAGCATTTTACCTACTGGCATGTGGTTTCATTTTGTGAAGCACCCAAGTCGATTACTATAATCAAAGAAGCGTGACTTTGAAAATAATAGTAATACTATTTTCCACTAAAATATACTACTCTTACCATATACAGACGAAACATTTCAAATATGGACTCTGTTCAGAAATTGTAGAAGAGCTACAGCTAACTGCTGGCTAGAGAATATTGCTTCTAACCACTGGCTAGAGAATATTGGTTTTTCTTCTCTCTCTCTCTCTCTCTCTCTCTCTCTCTCTCTCTCTCTCTCTCTCTCTCTGTGTGTGTGTGTGAGTGTGTGTGTGTGTGTGTTTCTTCTTCTGTAGGTCTGATTACACACTCTTCCCAGAATCTATCCGCATTTCACACATCCCCCATTTGCCCTCCTCTAGCCCACATTGTCTCTTGTTTGGACCACTAAATAATTTCCTGAGTGGTCTCCCAGCTTCCATTCTTGCTCCTCCCCAGTTTCTGCTTCATAGAACAGCCAAAGTGATATTCTTAAAAGGCAGATAAGTATTTTCACCTACAGGCCATATTATCTAGGTCACATCTACTCAACTCTGATGTAACGTGAAACCATGAAACCAAGCATGAAACCAGCCATAGATGACAGGTAAAGGAATATGCGTGGCTGTGTTCCAATACAATTTTATAATACTTACACACGCTGACAGCTTTCCTGTTGGCCAGTTGGCCAACTCCTGCTTTAAAACTAAGGATCAGAAACTGTCACTGTCCTATCTGGGGACCTCTTTTGTTTTCCAATTTTAGGACCATAAAATCTATTCACCATCTCTTCTGCATCCCTCACAGACTCTAACCACTCTGGCTTGCTTGCTGTGACTGTCTCCTTCCTTATGATCTTGGCATTTCCTCTTTCCCAGACCTGAAACCCTCTTTTCTCCCATCAGCTCTTGGCTGGTGTATTTTTGGTATTGTTTTTAATCAGTTGAGTTTTAGCTCAAATTCGTCTCTGCAGAGAGGCTTCCCTGACCCCCTGTGAAAATTATTGCTCCCCCATGCCCTGCACCAATCACTCTTTACCCATTTAACAGATACACTTTCTCCAGAGTCCCTTGCTATTGCAAATTATCTTATCTTATTTATTTATTGCTATTTCAAATTATCTTATCTTGTTCACTTATTTATTGTATGTGTAGGCATGCACTTTGCTTTTCTAGATCACCAGTATCCAAAGAAGTGCTTGGATCATAATTAGTCTACAATTAATGGTTGCTGAATAAATTAACAAATGAGAATAGTATGTTTAATATTAGTTCAGAGTCTAAGTATTAAGCATTAATAGAAGAAAAAGAAAAATTCCTTTGAGGTTGATAGAAACAGTAAGGAAATGATGTGGAACTGCATACATCCTACTTGTTATATTAACTGAGTAGGAGTAGAGGGTCTAATTGTCTTAGAGAGCTGCCTGCCTTCCTCTACTCTGTGTGGCTTAACATACACTTGAAGGAAAATTCAGTTGGCCATGCTTTGCAAGGACATTGAGATTCCAGAACAGCCCAGGAGAGAACTATAAGGGTTGGGAAATAGCATCAGACCATGTTCTTAGAGGAACAGTTGACAAAATATGTGTTTGTTCAGCCTGGGAAAGATTTATAGCATTGAGAACTCTATGTTGACATACTGCCTTATAATGCACCATGTGCTCAAATATCCAAACACCCATAAATTTATGTATAAGTACAAAAACTCATTAATCACCAGAGAAATGTCAATGGAATCTTCAGTGAATATACCACTGTATATTCATCAGAATAGCTAAACAAGAAAGATATTATTATGTCTTTCAAGATTTGGATCATTTAGAAAATATGAAGAGGTAGCAAGAATGAGGAGCAACTAGAATTCTCAATTTACAGCAGTGTACAAACTGGTACAACTATTTTGAGAAACTACTGGATGGGATCTACAAAAATTACAAACAGCACACCTTTTGACTCTACCATTCTGTTTCTAGATATATACCCAACAGAAACGCATACATATGTGTCCTAAAAGAGGTGCACATGAAGTTCATAGCAGCACTATTCAAATTAGCTCATACCAAAACAACACAAAGTAAATGTATTCAATCAGTGGAATACTATGTGGAAATAAGAATGAAAAAACAATTGCCACGTGGAACAAAATGGCTATTATCTCAGAAACGCAATGGCAAACATAAGAAATTGTGCACTGAAGAGTCCATTGTGTATGATTTCATTTGTGTACAGTTTTTTTTTTTTTTTTTTTTTTTCTTTAATCTCTGTTAGAAGTGAGGAGCCCAATGATCAGGGAGGGAGTTTTTATGGCACTGATAACATTCTGTTTCATGCTTTGGGTGCTCATTACTCAGGCTTGTTCACTTACCTACACAGTGGTGTAGTCTTTCAGTAGGAAAGGCACGCATTGATAACACGTTCACTTTAACAATCGTTAGTTACCTAAAGGTTCCCCTCACTATCTTAAATGCAGAGCTCACAGAGCTTGCTGTGGTTTCCCTCCCCAAATCCCTGCATGATCCTCTCCTATACCAGACACTCAGTAACCTCAGGGGACAGCACTATTAGCATGAACAAGTCAGGTGAATATATATTAAGAAATGATCCAGATGCCTTATAAACAAACAGACTTTGATGGAAAAATCACAATCAGACCTGAATAAATCACACTCAAACTCTCACTTCCTTTTTGATTTTCGACATACAATTTCAAAACTATACCAATGTCCTTGATCCTGTTTGATTGCATATTAATTCCTGAATGGGTTTATGATAATCCCTCTGCTTCCACCAGCAGAGATGTCACCTGGCACTGTCTTCACCCAGCGCCTACCCCCTGCCTTGTGCCATTTATTGTAACTAATTGGCCTAGACCGCGTGAGATCACGTTTAACAAAACATTGGAGGGCTCGCCTGGTTGATATGTGCTTCAGAAGGCTCCCTGAGTGTCTAAGGTTTTCATTAGTTCTTCGAGCACACTGAGTTAATTATATTGTGCACTAGGTTTTCAGGTTGAATCGTCAACCAGAGAAAGGAGTAAACATGGAGATGCTTGGAAAGGGAATAAAACTGTTTCTTATTTTGGCAGCTTTTGAGCATTATCCTGAGAACTTAAAAGTCTTTAACCACTGCCTTTCGCTAAGGGAAAAGTTGATGACCTAGGAGTGACTTACTAGCTCCAGGTGGCCCTTGGAAGAAATAAAACAGGACCTCACCTCTTACTGGAATGTGTAATTTGTGGTAAAACTTGAGGGGCCCATTATGCTCTGTTGACAGCATTCCTTCTTGAAAGGTCAGGATAAAATGAAAGCTAAAGAAGCAAACCCAGTTTAGATTCTGCTCTCATTCTGTGGTCCACAGTGCTTTGTCCTGAGGGAGCATGGGATGCAATGAAGACAGAGGTTTGCTAAAGGTTGTTGTGTACATTTTCTGCATTAGAGCCTTACTGCACCAGAGGGAAAACGAGGAGGGCCATGTCTGTAGTTAGTTGTAGTGCTAGGACCAGGAAAAGAGTAAGTTTGCTTTTATGGTTCTTTCTTGATCTAAATTCTTGTGTCCAACAGGAATGTGGCAGCCGTACTGCATTGCAAAACTCTTAAGTGTTTTGAAGGTACTGTCAGATGGCTGTTGCCCCCAGCAATGATTTATAATCTAGAGGAAGCCTGCTAAATCTTTTAGTCCTGAGCAGAGCACCTAGTTTTTGGGTGTAAAACTGGTTGTCGTGGAACATTCCTTGACTGCTCAGTGATTCTAGGTCATTCACAAAACCCAGCATTGTATCTGGTTTCTGCTTATAGAACTTTGTAAGCTATACATCAATTCTAAGGAATATTAATTAAATCAAATTTATGGCTTAGAAGCAATTATAAACAAGGCCAATAATTATTGAAGTATTAATTTTCAGTTATATGCATATGATGAATATTTAAGTATGTAGTATAGATATGGGTATCAGGCATCAATATAGATGTGACTACAGATTATAGATATGGATATCAGCATGAATCATATAAAAATATGGAGTGTTCACATAAAGGAAGTCTAGTTATAAAGGGAAGAAATAGCCATATTAGGGCATTGAGATGTTTTTAAAGCAGGTCTGACACTTCTTATCAGTCTTGAAGATGAATTCTAAAAATGTAAATGTTTGAGAAAAAATGGGCTCTACATATATGTAATAATGAAAGTGACTTGGAATGTGAGATCCTTGAAGGCACAAATTTTACATTCTTCATCCCTGTATTTCCAGCACCTTCACATAACAGATGATAAATGGTTGATGAACCAACAAATGAAAGAAAGAATGGTGTACCTTCATCCATTGTAAGCAAAGAAAAAAAGAAAAAAATTGTCTCTAAATGTTTTCCCATTGAAGAGAGATGCGGCATTTCCAGCTTTCTACTCTCTGGGGAAAATAAAGCTGTAAATTGCATCCCCCTTGTGCTGTAGTTTCCCAAAGTGATCTCAGTGTGTCCCTACAAGTTTATGCTGAGTGGGAGGCCCCAGCCTGGAGTGATCTCAGTTGCGCTGTGGTAGAATGAGACATTTTAAAGCAGGGATGTTCGCAGCTGACAGCCCTATCAACAACTGCAGCTTATTAAGATCACCACCATCACCACAACAAAACAAATATTGGAGATGAATATAAGACAGATGATTTTGTTTATCTCAAGTGAAAAAGACAAGCAATGAGACCCCTGGGAGCTCCGAAATGAGAAACTTCTAAAGCTAATTGAGATATGATTAAAAAGATTGCTGTGTGTTATTGCCAGCAGTCATTGAGTTTTGTCATTAGGTTTCCCAGTGTTGGAGCAATCAAACCAGTTATGGCTTTAGCAAGCAGCAGAGTAGCTTTTAGAATATGTATTTTCTGTAAGACGATAACTTATTAAGGGCCTAAGTGGAGTTTGTGAAATAAATTCAATAAATATATTTTAAGAAATTGCTCTCTTTGGTATCATTTATCATAGGCTCAGACGTGTCACTTGAATTTTGTCCTTTTATACAGCAGTGCTGTCTAACATAAATACAATGCAAGTCACATATATGATTTAAAATTTTCTCATAACTACATTATAAAAAGTAAAAAGAGGAGAAATTACTAAAAATTTTTTGTTATTCAAATATATCTAAAGTAATATCATTTTTACATGTCCTCAATAGAAAAATTATTGAGATATTTTACATTTTTTTCTATACTAGTCTTTGAAATCCAGTGTGTATTTTGATCTTAAAGAATAGGTGGGATTATAGGCACGTACTAGCACACAGTTCTAATTTTTCTATTTTTTATAGAGACGGGGTCTCATTCTTGCTCAGTCTGGTCTCAACCTCCTGACCTCCAGTGGTCCTCCCACCTAGGCCTCCCAGAGTGCTAGGATTACAGGCATGAGCCACTGCACCTGACCTCCTTCATAGTTTTTAGAAAATCATTATTAATTAATATTATTTATTTTAGTTATTTTGACCATGCCCCAAATTATTATCAAGGATAAATTTCAGGGTACAAATTATCCAGATTTTATATTTGGGTCATGGTAAGGTGTTATAGATTGCAAAATCCCTGCTGAAGTAAAACATAACTAAAATTCACAAAATCATATTTAGAAAAATGTCACTATGTACTAAGAAGGTCTCTTTCATGATGATACATTCATGTGAAACAGCCGTCCACTAAAAACACTAGAATTTTCTCATTGATAAAATCTTCCATCATTTATAGTACGCTACACATAGTTTTTCTAAATAGCATCATCAGCTTACCATATGAGAAGTACAGCATGTGGGAAAAACACAGAAATCCATTGTGATAGCAGTAGATTATTAAACTTACTTGAGAATAAAACATCATTTAATTTAATTTTTAAATCTCCAACTTCTATCAAATACTATAGTTGTTTCTGTGGTATATTCAAAAGACCTTGAGCTATTTTAAATAGTCCAGAAATCAGATTGGGAACAGAGGATTTCAAAGGGGAAAGGAGTTCCTATTAAATACTTGCTACTTGCATGTAGGACCGTGAATGACTTTAAGAATTGACAACCACAAATATGTCGACTAAATAGGAAAGGGTACTACTAGCCTGGATTCCTAATTCTTCTCTATTTTTTTCTCTTTTCTACTCTCTTTGTTTTCTCCTCCTGGAGGTGAGACCTGCTGGCATGGAGCAACAGCTATAGCACAATAGATGCTTAAAGCCAAGTGTGAAATAATATAGTCCATATAATGTGATCAGGCATAAAATATTGAAAGAATGCAAAATAAGACTAATATCGTTTCACACATGAAATTTATATAGAAAAAGCTTCTGAGAGGTAAAGTGTCTTAGTTGTCCTTGAAGGGTTGGTTGGAAGTGGTTGGAAGGCTATTCTCCTACTCTGTCTCATAGTACCATTAAATTCATTGATTTTACTAATCAGGAAGGAGTATTTCTGCTGAGAGCACTTGCAGAACAATAGAACTAGGGGAGGGAAGTGGCAGCAACACAACCATGACAATGGCCCGAAGTGGAAACTCTGTTAAATGGCATTGGCTGTATGTGAGCTATTTTTAGTAATCCAGAAATCAGATTTGGAAGAGAGGATTTCAAGGCGCAAGGGGGTTTCTACTAGTCTCTGGAGAAAATGGTTGATGAAGAAATATGTCACTGTCCCCAGGAACTGGTAAAATGATGAAGGATATTTTGTTGCTCTCCTCCTTAGTTGATTTTGACAGTTAATATAAATTTTACATTCTTTCACTCATGGTCTGCAATATGAAGATATTCACACCCACATAATTTAATGACCCCCTAGGCAACATTAAAATTTGGCCAGCTTCAGTATTTGTTGTTAACTTCATAACTCTTATACCTTGGCTTCTACATAAATGAAGGATTAGAATTCTGCAATTTTAGGTTGAAAATGAAAATATTGTTATTTTAGTAAAAACAAAAGTGTCTTGAAGGCTTTGAATCCCACAAATAAGCCATAAACCATATTAAACATGAATGAACCATAAAAAGCTCTTCAGAACTCAAATTTGGAGTCATTAAAATCCCTTTGAATTTGTACTACTTTTGTTGATAGTTAAAACATGTTCACAGAATCTCACAAGTGGGAACAATTACAGAGTTATTGTTTCACAATGAAGTTAGCACATCACTTAAATAAAAGCTGCAACAGCAGTAGATGTGGTAGAACCTGAGCAATAGGAGTGGCAGATTGATGTTTTCCTTCTATTTTCTGGGAAAATGGAAGAAATAGGATTTAACAATCATCTATACTTCAGAGGGATTGGAATTCCACTCCATGTTCCATCACTGTTGCATTTAAAATTCAGAAATTTAATGTGAGAGTAAGATTTTCATTGCTTTTTTGACCAAAGCAGAATTTAGTTTATATATTTTTAATAAACTTATTTGAAAATTTCAAAATAGACTATGTCTATTTAAAATTAACAAATTGTACATGGTAATATTTTAAATGTAAACATATGAGCCAAATAATATATCCGAAAATAAGCACACGAAAATTAGTTCTCATATAGTTAACATTTAAAAAAAAATAATTGCCTGATTATTGAAATCGAAATGTTTCCTTTCTTATTCTCTGCCCTATAAAAAGCAAACAGCAACCAAAAATTTCAGAGAAATCACACAAGTCATAATTAGTAATGGTTAATACTGGGTTATAAGCCATTGGAAATTTTCCTGAGATTACCGTAGATAATAAATAAATAAAACACTAAATTGTATTAACCCAAAGTTCAAATTATAATATTTCTCCTAATATTTAATGAGTAGACCTTAAATTTTATCCTAAAATTTAAGAATAATACATAGTCTATTATTGCTGGCATGTTTTGTCCATACATGTATGTATGTTTTTCTTTCACCAGCAAATCCCAATGGGTGATAATGATTTTTGTTTTAATAAAAATAATTGCTGTCATATATTTTTTAATGTAAAGTCAAAATAAGGAACGGATCCTAATAATTCAAGAAAAACACTGAAGTATTACATGCATACATGGCTTCTGTACCCAGGACTCCAAAGTCATGTGAAGAAGATATCCAAAGATGCTCAAAGAATGATCTTTGATCGACTCTTACTAGGTTGATCATGAAATCGATTCACCTTAAAAGCTAGATGCATTTCCATTTTGCCTTCCTCCTTTCAAGTTGAATGCTTGGTCAGTTTTCAAAAACAAAATAACAATTACCACCATTACCAGCGGGCGATGCCACTGAATTACAGCCTATATGAATGACTGGAGTTGTGCAGTGCAGGTACTATACTATTTATTTGGGGGAACTGATCCATTTCTATGTTGCATATTTGCATCTATTAACTGGCTAATTGATTCTGTAGGTAATCTTTTACCTGTAGTTAAATGTCTTGCCCAAAGGTCTTGTTCCTTTTGCTTATAATGGTGACAGCCTGTTGGTCTGCAACACCAACGTCACTTTCAAATAGATCTTAAAAAGAAAAAGTGTGTATCCTGAAATGTATTTAAATGGCAGAAGTGTGCTGAGCTCTTGGCATTCTCAGATCCAAGCATTTGGATTGATAAGATTTTGTCATCTCTCTGTGCCAAAAAGGACGCATACCATATTATCCAAGGCTCTCAGGGGCCCAGACAGTCACGTGTTAATGAATATAACCAGACCCTTAGGAGGCTGAAAGCTCCCTTGAAACTAGAGATAAATATGAGGAATTTCAAAATAGCTGTATATCAAAACTTTAAATCTGTGGGAAACTTTTGCAGCAATTTGTAATCTCCTAAATATGTGTGACAGCAACACTGACATCTTTGAACTCTGAGTAATAGGATTGCTATTGTGTCTTATTGCCATATACGTACATCTATTTTTAATGCACTTCAATGTATTTTTTAGCTCAAGATAATGCATGCCACTGCTATTTAATGATAGTGGTGAATAGAATATTGATTAGAAAACAGTCTGAATAGCAGGTAATTGATAGGGGTGGATGAAATGAGGCATTTTCCGTCTTCATTTTCACATAACTACAAATTTCTGAACTGCAATAATATATATCAGGCACAATCAAGAAAATGCAATATATGAATTAATTTTTAAAATTAAAATGTCTGAACTTAAAGTAAATATAGCCTTATGCTATAATTTTGAACTACAAATGAATTTGATGTATTTACCAGTTTAAAAAAAAAGTATCACTTGTGCAGGGAGATAGATGATACTGATTAGTGTTTATGGCAAGTTTAAATATGTCTTTCAATTCATTTCTCGGAAGAAAAGTACATAGATTTGTGAAATTGTGATATTCACAAAAACACCCTTAAGGTTCTTGTTTACTCTGATACCAAAAGGACTCAATGGTGTGGGAAATGCTCACTTCTGTTGGCTAAAACCAGAAAGGCACGCAATTTGCTGTTGAAGTTTGTATAGTTTTCTGAGAAAGCAAAGATAAAAGGGTAAGGAAATGAGCTAGATTGACCCTCCTTCAATTTCCAAGATGCCATCACAGGCATTCTTTATAAACCTGACTTCTGCTCCTCTCTGAAACTATAGCTGCACCGTTTTTCCTTCTTTTTCTTTTTGCTGTTTACTTTGAATGTGTGTTTCAGGGTATCCTGCATATACTGTTTGGCCATTGCACTATGATTAGTTGACATGAGTTGTACAAACAACTACTTGTAAAAACTAGAATCCGTCTTTTAATGGATTTTATAGTGGTGTTTGGGGACCTTTAAAATATGAAGCCATATTAACCATTTAAGAAAGTGCCATGATTTTTTTCCACATTTATGCCATGTTTTCTAATCTAAAGTACATGAGAATAGTTCCCATTCTCAAAAATACTTTGTTAGATAAAAACAGCAGCACTGTACTCCTTTATAGAAAATACTTGGAAGATTTTATAAAAGTAGTGAAAGGAAGACAACCAACGTTACACACTTTTTTATTTCTATAAAATGCAATTTAATTAAATATAGTTTACATCTCTTTATGTGCTTTCACTATATCTTGATAGATTCACAGAACCTCTTAACAATAGAGGATACGAGTCAATAACAGTTTCTGGGAAAAATATATTTATTAAAATTGGTGGAGGTATTATTTCTGTAAAGATCAAGTGAACAAATACTGTTTTTATAAAAGTGTTTCTGTTAAGTCCCAAACAAAAGATGCTGGTGTGGATTTGTGCAAATGTTGTTTGGTAAGACTATGTACTCCAGAAAATGTCTTTGACAAAGTGTTATACTTCTTTTGGATGCCTATTCAGAACATATTGTGGTGCCAAAACTCCCAAAGCTTTCTCTGAGATCAGCTTTTCCTTCATCCTCAAACAGAAGTACATTTTTAAAAATAGAATTATATGACCTTTGACTTGAAGCAACACTAAAAACTCACTTTTGAAGTCATGCCCTCTTGAACCTCCCATATCTTCAGACTAAAGATGTCTATAACTTGTGCCAGATTATTATCTTCTTTTCTACCCTGACAAACAACTTAATAACCTCATGTGAGAGCAGTGCATTTCCTATCTTTAACTTTTGCAAATATCAGCACAATGCAATGTAAATTAAGGGACATAGTGATGCTTCCTATAATATGGCTCAATGCCTTCTAAACAGTAGTGTTGGAATAAATCTTTATGACTAATGGAATATCTGGGTGAATATATACCTTATTATTATCATTATCATCATCATTCTTAAATTTTTTGCCATTAAGGAGCTGAATATCCTTGGTTCATGAGTTACTGTAGATAGAAATTACTCTCAGAATAGTGGTATCTGATCTGGCTTTGTGGACTGATCATCCAAGTTTTCCGTAAGCACAGTGACCAGAAAAGAGTGATCTGGGTCATTTTGTCGAAGTTTTTCCCCCCATGTGTTCATTTCCCATAGCTTCTAAGCGTTCTTGTATTTGGATATCCAGATATCTAGCCAGGCCTGGCATATTTTTCTCCAGTATGCTGTAAAATAAGTTTTCCAACCCTTGTGAATGTTCCACTTTCCCTTCTGGAATTCCGATCAGAGATTCAACTTTTTTACATAATCCCACACTTCCTATAAGCTTTGGTCTTATCTCTTATTTCTGTGTACCCTTTCTTCCTCTGATTTTTTTAGTGTGTAGGTATAATTTTCAAGCTCTGAGATTCTTTCCTCAGCATGATCTATCCTGTTTTTGAAGCTTTCCACTGTATTATGGAGTTCCTTGAATGTTTCCTTCATTGCTAGAATTTCTGCTTGGTTTCTCTGAATTACTTCTATATCTTTGGAGAATTTTTCATTAATTTCCTGGATTGTTCTTGTGGTTTCTCTATGTTGGGATTCTATTTTCTCTTCAATTCCGTTGAGCTTTCTAACAATCCATATCCAGAATTCTTTCTCTATTAGTTTAATCATATCATATCATTTGGTGGGGAATGAGTATTTTCTTTTGGAGGCGACTTTTCTCTCTGATCCTTCATGCTTCCTGATGTCTTTCGCTGGTTCTTCCTCATCTGGATACTTTGTTGAGGACCAGAGGTGCTGGAACTAGATTATGAGCTGTGTTCTTGAGTTCCAAAGGAATGATCCTTGGAAGAGCTGGGGAGTACGTGTTCTGGTCCTATATCGTCTAAGAGGAGTTTGAGCCTGTTGGATTATCTTTGACCTGATGTCTTCACCTTCTGTCCACAGAGTTTAGGGGGCTTGGGTCCCTTGCTTAGACACCCAAGGGATCATTCACTCTAGTGAGATGGAGACCGAATGTCTTGCCACTCCCAAAGGTTCCTCAAGTCCTCAGGAAGAGCAGTCTCCTTTGCTACTCCACCTTGCTACAGTAGGCTCTGCTCTCTGGGCACAGATCGCAAACAGCTAAATGCAGCAAGAAACCACTCAGGTTCTAACTTGCGAGATAGCCAACAAACAAAACACCGCTCTCACCTTTCCACCCTTTTAAATTCAGCTTCCGAAGCTACCTGCCAGGTTAGGGTAGAAGGTAAGACTGAGCTCACTACCAGGGCAGGCCTCCTCAGCGCGTCCAATCTACAGGGTGGCAGCGGCACGCTTTGGCAGCGCTCATGCCGCGTATCCCCTATTCGGTGGAAGACGGTTGGGTTTGGCAGGCTGGCTTCAAACAACCACTGCACTCCCTAATTCCCCCACTCACAGAGACCAAGTGGTTTAGGTGTGGGGCACTGCCCTCTGTCTACCCAGCACCAGCCAAAGCGTCAACGGTATCCAAAGGTGAAGCCTTCTTTAAGGTAGAGTCCCCACTTCCTGGACCTGAAAGTGTCTGGAGGTGGAATGCCCAATTTGGCACTCGTTTCTGGAGTACAGGGAGGCGACCACTGAGTTCAGCACCTGTAGGTTAAGCTCCTGCGCCTGCTTCAGTGGAGCGCTGGGAGCTCAGAAAGCTGCCTTCTCCAGAAGCACGAGCAGTTTGGCTGGCCTAGGGTAGTGGGGATGCCCGAAAATGCCTCCAGCGTGGCTCTCTAAGTCTCCAACCATGGGGTGGGGTGGCAGGGTTGGCATGGGGCTGCTGGGTTCAGGTCCTTCCTGCAGCCATCACTGCTTCAGCAAGGCACTGCGGAGAGTTCAATATGCTGCCTGCTCCACACTCGCCTCCAAACCGCTCGTCTGCCCATGTCACCACCTCCCACCACCTTCAGGCAATTCCCTGCCTGCGTGGGGATCAGTGGGGAAGGGATCGTCTCCCTGTGTAGGGGGGTAGGAATGCCTCCTCCAGCCAGCCCGTGGGGCAGCAGACATGCAAACGCGCTCCCTCCCCACAATTTTTCCCACTCCCGGGGTTTAGTGGAAGAATTTCGGTCCGTGATTTCCATATCCCGGCATCTCTTTGCAGTCTTGTGAAACTAATCCAGAGAAGGTGCAGAGTATTTGCATGTGGTTGTTGCCCTCTTCACCTCCCACCCTCTGTCTTAGAGATTTTTATGTGGTCCAAAAAGTGATTAAAATCCATATACCAACCACTCCATACATTTACTTGAAAAATGACATTAAAACAGTCAGCAAGGTTGTCCACATTCTTTCATCCTGCACACAATTATCATGGTTAACCAGACCATCATCAACATGTCCCATCGCACACAGTGATTCTCAAAGGCAGAGGAATGGGGATAGAGAGGAGGGGAGAGAGAAGGGGAGACAAAGCATTCCTCATTTCTATATTAGAATTTCAGGTTGTGGACTGGACAGTTCGAAACAAAGAAAAGCAAATTTGGACACTAGAGATTCTGATACTCTTTGTAAAAGGAATTTGCTAATTTCCTTCCCATCCTCCACCTTGAGATTCACTGCTTTAGGAATTTTCTTGTTCACATCCAACCTGTTTTTGTTTTAGTCTATCCTATCAAAAGAACTCTCCGATGATCATTTATGCTCTCTCTCTCTCTCTCTCTCTCTCACACACACACACAGAGAGAAGGAACATCAGTGGTTTCAGGAGTGATACAATGACCTTCTGGCCAATTGTCCAATCTGCAGATCAGAGATGAGATGGGATAAGAGGAAACTGCTATTGGAAACCCCCTGTAGATAGCTAGGTGTGGAAGTGATACAGTCCACAGTGACTTCCCCATTAGTCAAAATGCATGTAACTTCATGGGAAAATTGTTAGCCTCCAACAGTGAACTTTTTGTTTTCACCTGGACAATAGATAAGAGAAGCAAACTCGTTAAGTGATGAGTCTTTTCTCCCTTTATAAGCATGACATGTAGCTTCCCTAATGTGCCTTTGAGAATTACACTTGAAGTATATAAAATGGAATAGTTATTCTTGTATGTATTGAAGCTCATTAGAAACGTTTTATTATAAATGATAAATAAATAAGTAAATAGAAACCTTTTTATTTCTTAATTCTTCAAATATATATATATATACACACACACACATATTGAGTGTCTGTCACATGCCAAACACTCTTCCAAGCTCTAGAAACATGGTAGGGGTTGAGGCCCTTAGGAAATCCTTGTCTGTATGGAATGTATAATCTTACCAGGGTGTGGGAAGTGAAGTCAGACAGTAAACCAGATAAATAAGTAAAATATGCAACTTTTCAGATGGTAAGTACTATAAAGAAAAATAAAACGAGGAGGGACATAGGGAGGGATTGTTGGGAGAGGGGCTTTCATTGTATGGGGCAGTCAGGGAAGGCTTCACTGAATTTGAATTAAAAACCTAAGGAGGGAGATGAGTGATGTTATTACCCTCTATTTGGGACTTTCACCATCCCCTTTAAATTAAAAATGACCTAAGTCAGTGATCAATTGTGTTCAATAACCAATAAAACAGTTGTAAAACACTTTTAAAATTACAAACCACTAGAGAATGCTGTAGCAATGGAACATTGTTCTTCTATGCTGCTGTGGCCTAATTTTAATTATATTTATAATTCATTGTTGATGTACATTTTGAATAAAATGTGCTAAGGAGGTCTCCTGCAAGAAAATGAAGCCAGATTAGAGTACATAAAAGGTAACCACCTAAAGTAAACATGTAGCTGAAACTAAATTATTTACTTTATAAACATTTCAAATGCCAGAGTCTAATTCAGTGGACAAGTGTTTTCTTAAAGCATTGTGCAGCAATTAAGGATAAGGACTGAAAAAAGTCAAGGTCAATAAGCAGCATTCTGTAATTAGGCCAGAGTTAAAGCAGCTTTTTGCTAGGAGGAATTCAAAACATGATCAGAATGATAAGTGGGGCTGAAATTGATAAACAGTTTAATATTACAATTGCTTTGTTGTACCCTAACAGTATCCCATTTGCTAAACAATGCAAATCCTTTATGAGATAAAATCTCCCGGTCATATTTCAAAGCTTTCGGTAGAAAGCAAGTGACAGTTCAGGTTGCAAGATAAATTAGTTGAATTTAGTACTGATTCCAAAGAACAAAGATCTAAAATGATTGAAAAATAAATTCAATTATAAAAATAGTAAATACAGAACTCAAAAATTTACAATCCTGATTACAATCTAGGACATTGTGGCTAACTTTGAGGCAAAGCTTCAAAAGGTCATTTATTTTATGGAGCAAACTATCTCTTTTAAAATAGAAAATCATGTTGTTGACATGAATGGTGCTAGGAAAGCAATGATTAACTTGTTTTCCATTTTTGAAAAAAATCATGCTATTGATTTTATAATTATTAAAGAAACTGAATATTTAATATACATCATATATCACTAAATTAGATTTTCTATTTTGTTTGAACTTGTATAAGATGCAGGCACTCATCCAGATTGTTCTTAATATTCTCTCCTACAAGACATGGAGCCACAGAGCAGGTTGTTAGACTGTTGCCTCTCCTACCTCTTGCCTAAGTCCTACATATTTTCTTTGTCATTACTTCTCTTGCAAATGTGGGATTCTAGGAACTTTTGTAGGTATTATATAGATTAGATGGTAGATTCCCCACCTCGTGTTTAATTTATATAGTATTCACCACCCTGTATCTATGTGTGCTTTCTACCATTTCTGTGTGTCCATCCTCTCTTATAGAAATAATATTACTGATGGGTAAAGAAAGGAAATAAAATCCAGGATCATTAGTTTCACTTTTCTCCATTAACCCATTAGTGCTTATCCCAACACTTTTACTCTACTTGATCTACTGTGTAGTGTCAGTATGACCTACTTGTTGACTTTCTATTAGTCTTTAGTTATACATGCCCGTAGTCCTCCAAATTATCTGGTTAATTCTCTCTCATCTTACATTGTTTTATCAAGTTATGATTCCTCCCAATGTTATAGCTACCACTTCCCAAAGGGAGCTATATTTGCTATGCTAGTATTTTCATTCCAGTAAGAGCAGAGTCAGAAAATGAAAACAAAAAAAGAAATACAATTGCCGAAGCGAACATTAACAAATGTCAAATTGTCTTGAGAGATGCCTGATTAGCTAGCTATATTCTGTGTCAGGATTAATTTACCCTCTATAAGTCCCAGACTGAATTCTACTAACTGATTATTTTATAAGAAAGAACATGTACCAGGTTTGACATTTGACATAAATAAATACTTTGTGGTGTATAAATTTCTATTTGTGGAGATTTGTCTTCAAACTGAAAATTCTAATGAACATTTCAAAGTAGGAAAAATGTGGAGCTATGATTCCACATAAGGGTGCCAAATGAGCTCAATATAAATATAAAGATGGTTGAGTTTAACTTATCTCATGCTGGCCTTACTTCTATTTTGATGGTCTTTCTAGATGAGCAGCAACCTCCTGTACTTCATTGCCAGGGAGAGAGTTTGAGGAAATTGGACCTAAAATACAGATTTTTGAAATCATGGTCTATGCTCTTTTGTTTATACCATGCTTCAAAGGAAGGTTACAGACATTGTGTAATTAGAATTTAGGAAACATTTTTCAAGTATCTCATGATAACCTTGTGAACAAGATGGATAAATGTGGCCCAGATGACAGGACAGACAAGTGGATTTGTGGCTGACTGAACAGTTGTTCCCTGATGGTTGATTAATGTGTTGATATCAACATAGAGGTTGACATCTAATGTCATTACTCTGGGTGCTGTTCTCAGCCAGGTCTACATAGGTCATCACTTTTATCAAAGATCAGAACCATGACAGGAAGCATGCTCATCAAATTTACTAATGATGCCAGACTTGGAGAAAATTAATAAAATAGTGACATAATCAATATTAAAGTACTTTCAACAGGCTGGAGGCATGGATGCAAACAAAACATGAATATTATAAATACAATATTTTGTTCATCATTGGTGTCTGCATTACTTGTGTACTTGGCTGGAGGAGACATTTAAGATCATGTTTCACTGTGAAAAATGAGTGGATAGGTGTAAATGGAGGGGACGTTTTAGGGGGTGAGTACAGGGCTCCACAAAGAATATGAAGAGGGCCTGAGGTTAGAGAAATAGAGTAGAGATGCAGAAATGAAATCAGTTGTAGCTAGGTAGCTGCAAGGAGTGATTTAAGGAAGTGGTGAATTGTGGCTTGTAGAATAACTTTCAGGAGTCTGCCCTGGGCTCAGAGATAGAGACTGCAGGTGGACAGGATATGCACAGATGAAAAGGTCCTCATGGAAAAGACATTCCAAGGTTAAGTAGACAGATCATGTGGTGTAGGAGAAATACCAAAGCTATGGTGTCTGAAAGACCTAAGCTCAAATTTTTATTCCAAACACTTACAAGGAGTGTTTTACTTAATTGCCCTGAGCCTTACTTTTCTTAACAGTAAAATGTGGCCATTATTATTTATCTTGATAGGTAAAATAACAAATCAATAATTAAATGGAGACTTTTAAGTCTATTATCTTAAATTTTCATTTTTAGCCTAAAATTTTCTCTGTAATTTTCAATATTTTTACTGTAGCTATTATACTCTATTTCCCTGTTCTAATTTTCCTTGTTTATGGGTTTTTTCCTTTAAAAAAAACTCTTAAATTTGCCTGGAATTTGTCTGTTTTATTATACTTTTCTATGGGCCAACTCTTTGTTTATATTATTCTGATTTTAATGGTTTCTAAAATAATTATTGTTCCTTTCATCTTTATTATTTCCTTCCTTTTATTTTCCCTTCTAACAAAGATCTTAAGATCTATGCTTAATTCCTTTATTTTCTTCTTTTTCTTTTTCTTTTTTAACTAATACAAATATTTAAAGTTATGGATGTCTGTGTATTATTCTGACTACTATTTCATATCTCCTGCTTCCATTAGTATTATTTCAAAGGAGAGTTTGTTCCTATCCTGACCAAATTGATATTTGAAGTACTGACCTGAAGTGTTTTTAAGTTTTTTTGTTGATACTTAATAGCATTAGTTTGTAATTTTATTGACATTACGTTAATGAAATTACCTATAAAGTCTGATTTTCTAATTGTTCAGTTTGGGTTTTCTGCCTAATATATTAAAAATATTTTAGAGTACTGATTTATTCCTTACTTGAGGGAGTTTAATTCCTTTTATCTGTGTTTCTATCCATTTCAGGTTATTATCAGTTTTTGCTAATGTGTTTGTCACTAAATAATGTCTTATGTGGTAATTTTCCCTTCTGTGGCAGTTAACACTGTTGTTCTCTCCACATGAAAAGTTTCCACCTCCTTGACTTGCATAGCCAGTCTTTTTCCTAACCTCTAATTTTTCTGAACATTGTTTCTTCTTCATTCCTTTCTCTTCTTCAGCTCAACCTCTACATTCATGAACATTCATGGACAACATCTCTACCCAAGAACCCTGCCTTCAGCCTGCTTTTCTAATCTATTCCCAAGCATCTCCCCACACCATACACTCCACTTCTCAGTGCCCACTTCTGACTACTTCCCAGGAAGCGCAGTGGACTTCTTTACCTGATTTCCCAAGAGGACCTTCAATTCAGGATATCTAAGGCTAAACTTCTTTTCTTTCCCCAAACCTGCTTCCCCTGGTCTCTTGTATCAGTTGATATATTCTTCCGCTTTTATAAGCAAGAAAAATAGGGCATTGCTACCTTATCTGACATCAAGCACTGTCAAATTTTGTAACATAAATATATCCCTCAAATTTGTTTTCTCCTCCCCACCTTCATAGAGGAACTTATTTCATTTTCCAAACCCTCCCAAACTGCTGTCTCAGCTCAAGGTCAGTTCCTTCTCAACATTGACAGGAGAGTCCTCCATTTACATGCAAATTCAACCCATTATTCCCTGGGCAAAACCAATTTTATGCTCCTAATTCTCTACAGAATAGAGCTCAGACTACTTAGCATTGCCTACATGATTTTTCTGTTCATTATCTGTCCTTTTCTGACTTGGAGCCTCAAAACTCACTGTTATTCTCTTTGCACTTTATACTCCAGGTGTTCCCGTGAGATCTTCTATGCCCTGTGTCTTTTCACTGTTTCTTTGTTCTGCCTGGAATGTCTCCTCCTTTGGCACCTTTTTTGACCTGGAGAATTTTTATCATCCTCCAAGTTTCTCCCCAGATATCCTCATCTGTGATCCTTTCTAATACTCCATTTTCTTGTCACTTCATAATCTAAGTCACTGACTTCACTATTCTGGGTATTTACTTTGTATATACTTCTTAATATTTCTATTATTACTTACCAAACTACAGAAGTCCTCGATTTACAATGGTTTGACTTACAATTTTTTGACTTATGGTGTGAAAGCCATACAAATTCAGTGACAACCATACTTTGAATTTTGAATATTGATCTTTTACTGGGCTGGCAATATGTGGTATGATACTCTTTTGTGATGCTGGGCAGTAGCAGTCAGCCACCTGGATCATGAGGATAAACGACTGATATTCTACAGTGTACTGTGTTGCCAGCATTTTGGGATATTGTATTTTTTGGTTTCCCATCTCATCATGTTTACAAAATGCCCATCTATGTCTCCTACTTCTGGTGAGAAGAAAATGAGGAAGGTCATAACTTTTCAGATGAAACTCAAGATAATTGCCCAGCATAAAGGTGGCAAACCAGTAATGGCCACTGCATGTGAGTTAGGACTTTCACAATCCATGGTCTTCACCGTCATAAAGCATAAGAAGTGAATCAGTGACACAGTGAAATCGTAGGCATCAGTTAAACCCGTTGTTATCAAAAAAGAGTTAGGCTGACTGGTGATATGTAAAAATTACTTGTCACACGGGTGGAAAACCAGATAGAGAAATACCTACTGCTTAGTCTACTGATGATTCAGGCAGGATAAGACAAAAGCTCATTTTGATGTGCTAAAAGAGTGTGCCAGAGACCCTATGTTACACAAATGTGTATAGCAAGCCATGGTGGTCCCAACTCTTAACAGGTGTCATAATTTTAGGTGGCATAATATGATTGTCTGTGATGAGGTAGCAAGTGCTGATACCAAAGGTGCTGAAGCTTTTGAGGAAGAGCTGCATTGGGTAATTGTGGATAAGAAATACTTGCCAGAATAAATATTTAATGGTGATGAAATGAGCTTGTTCTGGAAGCTTATGCCAAAGCATACATCCATTCATGAAGAGTCCATAATAATGGCAGGTTCCAAGGCATTCCAGGACTGTGTAACACTGCTTTAGGGTGGAAATGTTGCAGGGTTCAAATTAAAGCCTTTGTTAATCTATCACTCAGAGACCCCTAGAACATTAAAGAATGTGAACGAGTATACTCTTCTCTGTTATTCTCGCCATAACAAGAAAACCTGGATGAAATTTTTATCCAGTTGCTTGAGGACTGGTTTTTGAACTTGCCTGGTTATTCCACAAGCAAAAGGATATTGTGGGAGAATGACATTACTTTCAAGATTCTTCTTATCTTAGATCCAGGGTATCCATAACATATTGGCGACAGGCATAAGATTCTGCTGTTGATGAAATAATGAGTAACAAGATATTAGTGCTTGGGGAACAGCTAGAATTGGACACTAATGAAGAGGATTTTTTGAGCTTGTTGGCATTGAGTCTAAAGAGCTTTCCAATGAGGAATTGATCAAACTGGAGGAAGAAAAATAAAAAAAAAAATTGAGGCAGAGGTAGAAGAAAAGATACCTGAGGCACAAAGAAAGTTCACAGTAAAGAAACTGATGGAGGAGTTTGGTAAGATCAGCAGTGGTGTAAGGATGTTAGAGGAAATGAACATCAATTACAAGAGATTTGCAATAGCTGACAGGATAGGTAGATACAGGGTGTTCTTCCTTGCTATAGAGAAGTATATAATAAAAAGAAGAAACAAACTAGAGTTAAAACTTGATATCTTCCTGAAGAACACTATGCCTGCTAAACCATCAACAAGTGCCAATGCACCATCACCTTCTACCAGCGATGCCCCAGTCTCATAGGAAGAGAGAGAAATTGACAACCCTGTCACTGTAGCATCCTCATCATCCAGAGATTAATTTTAGTTAAATGCTTCCAACAATCTTTCAGGCCTAGTGTGTTTTTAGCTCTGTACATTAATAGTGGAAAAATTATTTTAGTTTTCGCCTTGAGTACAATATTCAATAAATTACATGAGATACTGAACATTTTATTATAAAGTAGACTTTGTGTTAGATGATTTTGCCTAACTGTATGCTAATTAATGTAAGTGTTCTGGGCACATCCACAGTAGGCTAGGCTAACACATCTAACGTATCTTTCAGTATATTAGATGTGTTAAGTGCATTTTCTTTTTCTTTCTTTTTTTTGAGACAGAGTCTCCCTCGCTCTGTCACCCTATCTAGAGTGCAGTGGCATCATCATAGCTCATTGCAACCTCAAACTCCTGGGCTCAAGCAATCCTCCTGCCTCAGCTTCCCGAGTAGCTGGGACTACAACTGTTCACCACCATGCCTAGCTAATGTTTTTTTCCATTTTTAGTAAAGATGGATCTTGTTTTTGTTCAAGATTATCTGAAACTCCTGACCTCAAGCAATCCTGCCACCTTGGACTCCCAGAGCGCTAGGATTACAAGCCTGAGCCACAGCACCTGGCCTGTTAAATTCATTTATAACTTACCATAGTATCAAATTACTATTGAGTTTTTGGGACATAACCCCACCATAAGAACATCTGTTTAGGGCAGTTATCTGTTTAGATGCCTTTCTTCTCTCCTAGATTGTGGGATTTTCAGGGTAGGGTCTTATTCATGTCTGTATTCACAGTGTTTAGAGTAATGACCAGCTTGTACTATGACTTGATAATGTAAAAGTGTTTTAAAGTATGATATTTTCCGGATGAAAATATGAGGTTGTGATTTCCTTATGATTGGTTGTCTTTTTATAATGGTATTATAATCTTCTTTAATCTAATGTAGTACATATTGCCTTAAATTCTATTTTAGTTAATATTATCAACCATACTATTCTTTTGTTCAGTTTTGATTGATAGATCTTTGTTGAATCTCTCATTTTTTGCCTTTTAATGACATATTGCTTTGTAAGCAGACAATTGTTGGATTTTTTTTTCAACGTAATATGAGAATCTCTGCCTTTTAAATGGGGTGAGGGAGACAGTTTCATGTTCAATGTAATAGTTTCTATTTTTTTATTTCTTCCAATTTTTTGAAGCTTAAGATTTCTCTTAGCTTATCTTTTCATTTTTGTGTGGAGTTTGCCATATTTTCTTCTATCTTTAAATGATTTATAAATTTACTCAATATTGAATCATCAGTGCCTATTACAAAACATTATGTGAACTTTCTAATTCTGCATATTCTTATCTTTTCATAAACAATAAGAAACTTTGCCAATTTTGGCTTTATATACCATTTTCATCCTATATCTTCTTTCATTCATAACTAATCTATATTGAGAATTATTTAAATTAGTTAATATTAATGGCAGTAATCAGCAGAGTTCTTTACCTATATCTTCAAATTATTAGTATTTACTATGGTGATTAGGATAAGGCTTGGTATAGACTCTCCAGCAGGTGTTGTAGTAAATGTCTTTAGTGAGTTTTCAAAATCTTTCAGGATATAAGGCTGTCTTATTTTCATGCATAAATGGAAACTAACAATACCTTAGTTTTAAATATATGTTGTTTATTTTTATTCTTTTGCTTTTTCATAGAGGAACACAAAGAAGTCTGCTTTATATTCCATGATAGACTATCTACATTTACTTCTTAAAAGTGCATATAATACTATTCTTTATTTGTATTTTTACTTTAAAATGAGACTCCCAGTTGGATTCAGTTTCTGGTTGTTATATATTATCTGGGAATCAAAGATGCTATTTTTACTTCTATTTCTTTTTTCAGTCTTGAAATCTTTGATCAACCATACTATTTTTTTCAGAATAGTTATTATTGCACATTGAATCATTCTTTATTCTTCAAATATCTCAACTTCTCACATACTTTTCCATTGTTTAATTTTTTTGGTCCTGGATTATTTTTAAGTGTATTTTCTCTTTGATTATTTTAACTTTAAATTCTTATTAATAATATATTGCAAATCACATTCACATTTTCCCATCTACTTATATCTTTGATAAGATATTTCAATCATACTATAATTTCATCTTACACCCTTTGGAAATGATCAGTTTCAGATTTTACTCTAAGATATTCACTGCCCTCTACCTCTTTGGGTTATAATACAGAATCTTTATTTCTTTAGTTTTTAAAAATTTCCTTGAATTTTGCTTGTTAATTTTTGACTTGTGCTGTTTTAAGAGTATTTAGTAAGTACTTTTCCTAGGAGAGGATTGTTGCAACATTACCTACCATCATACTAGGAATCTCGTTTTATTTTCAGACAGAATTCATTAAATATTTCATACTTAAGTAGTAAAGCAGTATAACAAAATAAAAAACTGCAAATAATATTTGTAGCAGATCTGACAGAGATGATTTGAATAATATATTAAATTCCGTAATTAATACTAATGATAGCAATAATAATAACAAAAGTAAACATCCCCAGGGAAAAAAGTAAAGGCCATAAACTGGTAGTACCTGCCCCACCTCAAAATGCCAGGAGGAACAACAGTCACTGAGAAATTCTTCAACTTCAGTAGTAATGAAAGGAATACAAAATCAAATGACAAAGGATTATTCTTTTCATAACAAACTGCAATGGATTAACATCACTACACTTCAGAGAATATTGAAAAATGGGAATTTTAAAAATACTGTTTATTGAGGTATTCTGACTTTCTGGACTATAAATTTGGTAATAACACTCTATTCTTTTAGAGCTATCATGAACTTTGCAAATTTTCTGTAACAAAGAATAGAAAGTTATAAAAAAGAAAATTTGTTGGTTGATAATTCTAGTTCACTAATTCTAGTAGTAAACTAGAATATAAGAAGCTATTACTGAGAAGTAATACACATACTTATTCTCCCTTTAGGTAATTAATATAATAACTTCTAAGAAATAACAGGTAGTGACATATAATCATTCATATAATAAATAAATATACCCTGGTACCCTAGCCTAAGAACGATTTCTTCAGGGCTGTCTTTTTGCAAACAAAAAAGTTAATTTGTGGTGGTTGATACTTTCTGTCAATATTTCAAACCAATTCGTGGCAAAATATTTTATCTCTGAAGTAGATAGAGACATAGTCAGTGTAAATGATGTCGCAGTTAAAATAGCAAATAAAAATAAACACACTCCACCATAGCCTACATATTCTTAACAGATTTACTTAAAAATGCAGTTGCTAACTGCATCATTGGTTATAATTGGTTATCATTGGTTATAATTATGACCAGAGCTAGAAATAAGCTTGGTTAGTTTTAAACCCATTTCAGCCAATCCCTGGTGCTCTGGATGATGTCACCTAGCTGGTTGGGTGGGCATTAGGCTAGGCACTGCTCTGTAGGGATTTTTTGTCCTGGTTTCTGAACTACTACTATGGTGATTCCAAGGGGAATCCAACAAAAGTTGGTCCTGTTGCTAGTGGTTCACAGTTGATACAGCAATGCTTTTCCTAGATGTCTAGGGAAATACCGGAGAGGCCGCTGTTGACATTCACTTCTCCTGTAGAGAGAAAGCCAATGTGCAAAAAGTGAGGAAAGAAAACAGAAAAGTTATTTAATTACTCTCTAAACTCCCAATCTTTGGATCCTCATTTGCAGAATGAAGAGGACTACCAGAGTTGGCTGCCTTACAAGAATAGAGCATTGTTTTTGCAGGTTACAGTTTTGCAAGTACTGCCAAAAAAAGGGAAAAAATAAATAGAAAATGCCCAGGAGTAACAGAAAGCAAGGCAGTATGGAAGGGAGGTGACTCACAGATATTCTCCACCTGAAATGGAGAAGGATGCAGGGTGTGTGGCCTCCCCCCTGGCAGTACATGGATGATGGACTCTATTTCACTGTGTTCCTCATTGGGTGTAGAGTTTTGAGAATACATTATTTTTATTGAATTTTATACTTTCTCTCCAATGATTGTGTGTATGTCTCAAAATTTCTCCTTTGCTAGGTCTTTTCAAAATAAAACACTATCTACTTTGTTCCCTTGGATTTAAGTCCACTAGAGGAGTTCTCTCCCCTACCTTCCTTTTCTCTCATTTCCATTCTGTTCTCTCCTTTAAATTCTAGCCACTCCCTTCGGGTTTGTGTGGTCTGTATGTCAGTGTGGTTTTAACGTGCTCTATAATAATTCTCTTAGGCTTTATTTTCTCTGACAGTATTTCTAGCATTAATCAGTTCTATTGTTTCTGATGAACATACTGAGCATGAAAGTCCAGAAAAGTCTTTTAACTGTAATTTTGATTATAATGTTGTGATAGGGATTCTAGAAGTAAGTTGGTTCTGAATAAGTAGAGGACCACATAGATTTTATGTTTCCCAATCTTTCCTAGGTCAGAAGACCTGCTAGGTTCTTTCTATGGTAAAGAAGCCATCTCAAAAAATACAGCATGCAGCAGTTTGATGACATTTCAGAGCTAATGTTCATCTGCAATATGCACTTCAAACAGTGTATTTGACATGCCATCTTCAGGCACTCAGCAGGGCTCTTTATGCAAGTCAAAGCTGAGATGCTTCAGATTTTGTGTCAGGCAAATGCTGTGCTCTTTACACAAGAGATGAGCTATTGTTTATATATGTTTTAAATTTAAAAAAGAAAAGGAAAAGCCCAGTACAACACTTATGAATAGACAGTTGCAATCTACCACCACTGGCTACATTATAATGTAAGCTGCTAAGGAGCTCAGGAAAGCCACCGTAGAATCTAATTGATATCTTTGGGAAAGGTTTGATTACTGTGCTGTTTGGAAGAGGAGCAGTCAGCCCATTGCAGAGTTGCAGTGTTGAAAGGGCACCTGTCAGTGTGGGTGAGGAGTTCCAGAAACGTGTTCTCTCCCGTCATCCCCACAGGACCTGTGGACCTACGGGCCTGACTCATGCCAGTGATGGCTGCGACATTTATGGGCCAGGCTGTCTTTTATCGAAAGACAATTACTGGAGTAGTGCTGAGGCATGACTGAGCCTTTGGGCTGAGTAGCTGTCATACCTACCGCTGAGGTTTGTGAATTAATGATCAGATGGATTCAGCAGGTTGTACAACATTAACTTTAAATTGTCAGCTCCCCTGTGAGTTCCAACCGTCTTCCCTTTTTACCCTTTCTTTCATTCGGGGTCTGAATTTAGAAGAATAAACACTTTTTAGATAACCTACTCCCTTATTTTTAAGCTACTTAAAGAGTCTGGGTAGGAACATTGGGATTCCCTGTTTCCACTCTGGTTGGCTTTGGTAATGGCTTATACAGAGCATGGTGGAATGTTCCTTGCTCCAACTTCCTCTTGACTGATGTAGCAAGAGACCTGGTTACTTTCCTGACCATAATGTCTTATTACTTAATGCTGGGAGAGGATGTTCCAGGTCATCTCAGTGAATATTTATATAGCTCCCTTTTGGCATCATTCTGTTTTCACACGTACATGCATGCATGTGTGTGTGTTTGTGTGTGTGAAATAATCAGCAAGGTATTGACATCTTCCTGGTCATGTTTATCCTCTGTAACACAATAATAATTGGGATATGTTTTAATATCCTGGGCTGAAAGGAATTCAAGGATGTGATAGAAGGAGCAGAGTGATGGGGTGTTAAGCTACTTGGGGACCCTTGGCACTTCCTTGGAAGCTGGCATGCTCTGTTAAGCATTGTGCAAAACTTCTGACACTTTTACCTTTCATGTTCCTGTGACAGATTAAGTCATATTATTAGATACTCTCAATTTTTCCATTCTTCCTAATGATTTTTTTGGAGGAAAAAAATAACTTTCTTCCCAGTTTTTTACCTAGAATATCAATTAGCCTGGAGATATTCAAATTAGAGGCAAAGGGGGGATGTTGATAACAAAGAGAACATAAATTAGTCTGGGGTATTCCATCTAATTTAGAATCTTGGCAATCACCAAAGCCATCTCTGGTTCTCTTTTCCTTACTTACAGGTATAATCCTGATACTTCCACCCATGAAGTGTGATGCCTGTAGCCCTTCCTCTGTGTTGCCTTTATAATGAAAACCACTTACCCAGCTAAAAGAGATGAATAATTAATCACTTATTCCCACTGGGAATAAATGACACATATGGATGAGTAGCAGAGGGCATTAGAAAAAGAGCTGTCAAAGGGTGCCCTTTCTTCCAAAATGTTAAAGAATGCTCTTTTTCTCTACATGTAGAACCGGAGTACCAGTAAGTAATCTTAGAAGCAAAGCTCATCCTGCTACTAAATAGAAGGAAGTCTAGAAAGGGCTAGAATATAGCTAATTTTTAATTTAAGAGAAACTAAAATTAAAGTAACTTTAGTTCTTATAAATAAAAGCATAGTTAAATTTAGATTTCTGTTCCCGGATTTAAGTTAACGTTAACAACCTTTGACGCTACCTGAGAGGGTCTGGGCCCCACTTGGCTGCTACAAAGCCTGAATGGGACTCCAGCACAATCCCATAATATAGATCTTCAGGAACTCCTGAGTTAATTCCAAGGGATGAGTTAAAATCCATAAGTGTACCAAGTGGTTTCTATAAACTGAAAAAAAAAAATGTTATTTCTCACATATATCTGCTAGTTTCCAAATGTATGAAGCTGCTTTTGTGATTGATAAAATACGGAATCATTGCATTTTATTCCTGAATACACGCTAGCTTTTTGTTTGTTTTGTCATTGTGTATTATCCCTCAATCAATAGTTTCTAAAGGTACAGCACATGAGGGGGTCCAGAATTTTTTTTTTTGCCATTTGAAGAGACAGACACTGATAGGTCAGAAGATCAGGAACCACCACAATGTAGGGGATTTGGACTCAGCCCCCAGGAGGTACTGCCATCTACCCTGACTCCTAGAGTGAGATTTTTCCCCTGGAAGAATCATCCTTTTTCAGTGATAGCTGATGGACTCTGCAGGCAACTCTGTAGGCCATTGTGGTCCCCGTTGCAGGAAAGACATCAGTTTTTTCCTCCTATAGAAGAAGCTGTCAGCTACTTTTACTTCTGAGGGTAGGCAGAGTAAGTCAATACGGATTATGTGGCAGGAATTTCAGAGGTCTGGAAAGGCGCTACTGTCATTTGAAACTCTTCTCACTCCCTGAAATTCGCTGTAACTCAAGGATTTGATCCTGTTAAAACAGATACCCTAGGGAAAGGTTAGCACTTCACATTTGTATCATTGTTTATTTCTTGGTGTCAATAGTGGATTGAACCTTGGGCATGTGAAGTGGATGAATAATATGTGCTAAAGGGAGACAAAAGAATAGAGGATTATAAAGCCTGCAAAAGCAGTAAATTTGATCCAAATTTTGGCCTCACATTCTGTTCTTCCACAAGTTAAGCCATTGTAGTGGACAGCATCGCCTTTCAGCATTTTGAAAGAAAGATTCATTTATATAGGAACACAGAGTTTGTGATGCACATGCAATGTGCAGCGTTCAACAATATGCTCTAAAGAACAGATTTTTTTTTTTGAAGTCTGAAAGAAGAATCTCATTTTATACAATCAGATCTTTTTTTGTAGAAAGGTGTGTTGGAACATTTCTCTACTGTTATTTCTTTTGTTCCACCAATAACTTTATCTTAGAAATATATTTCCTCTGTGATGGAGAAACATAACTTACCTTTCTAGTGGAAGATGGGTATATGTTACCGACATTCTATCTCTACATTTTTTTTCATTCCCAGTAAGTGGGAAGGAAGCTAAACTTCACAGCAATATTCATGAGAAATGTCCACCTGGGCTCTGCCATGGTGAGAAATTTGCATCAAGAAAGGTGCTCCTAGCATTTAGGGCAGGGCAGTACTTCATTGTGCAGGACTAAATTTGCACACTACAGGATGCTTGGCATCCTGGACACGAAATTCCAGGACCATCTTGCTAGTCATTGTGACAACCAAAAAATACACACATTCATTTTCTTACACCTCATAGAAGAGTGTCACCCTGGTTGAAAATCACAGTGCAGTCTCTTCTACAAAGCAGAAATATATACCAAGGCATCCTAGTAAGTGGCCTTCCACACAGCTGAGATGCCTTCCCTTTGTTGATTACAAATTGGCCCGTGTATGAGGGACTTCCGTCCCAAAAGCATCAAGTTGTCATCCATTGACTACCTTTAGTTACAAAATATGCGTGATATTTAGTTACAAAATATGCTAGATTCTGGGGTGGTGTGTTTGTTTCACAATGAGAACTCACCAAATGCTGAGGCAAAGGGATGAGAATTCGCTTAATTTCACACCAATTGGGTTACTCTTCCTAGTGCTTTGTGTTCAGAACTGGCCTTTCCCTGCTGTTTGGGGCATCCCAGACACTGCCCTGAGAAATGGATTGCTTTTCTTTTCCGTTATTCAAACTTACCAGTTTTTTTTTTTTTTTTTTTGAGACAGAGTCTCACTGTGTTGCCCAGGCTAGAGTGCCGTGGCTTCAGCCTAGCTCACAGCAACCTTGACCTCTTGGGCTCCAGTGATCCTCCTGCTTCAGCCTCCTGAGTAGCTGGGACTACAGGCATGTGCCACCATGCCCGGCTAATTTTTTTTCTATATATTTTTTTAGTTGGCCAATTAATTTCTTTCTATTTTTAGTAGAGATGAGGTCTCACTCTTGCTCAGGCTGGTTTCGAACTCCTGACTTTGAGCTATCCGCTCGCCTCGGCCTCCCAGAGTGCTAGGATTACAGGTGTGAGCCACTGCGCCCAGCCCAAACTTCCCAGTCTTTCCTGCTGTACATGGGCTTTCAAAATGCTACTGATAAGCTGAAAATTTTGTTTTAGGGGCTTGATAGGGAGGGGGAGACTAAGTACTGTATACTGTTAGCACTGACGCTGTACCCTAGGCAAATAAACAAGAGCACTTCCAAAGTGATGTGAAATTGGTTTTCCAGACTTAACTTCCACAACTGGTTTAATAGTGCTTGTAAAAAACATATTCTAATTGCTCTGTGGCACTTTTTACCTTGCAAAGATTCTACTTCAAACCCTTTATGACTCCCTTGTTCTACAGATAGATGTTTATATAGTGACAGATACCTCTAATTAGCTAAACAAGAAAAACCGACTAAATAATTCCCCACGTGGAAATTAAACCTTTTGGACCAAGCTCTAGATGCCAGGGCTCTGTTTCTACGTTGTTTCTGCTTCTCCATATAGGTGCACGCATGTTCATAAATACACATAAGCAGGGCCTGTTTGAAACCTGGTTCATGTAGACACTGGAGTTCGTGAGTCTGTGAATTCACACTGAAGATGATACAAGATTGGAGATTGTAGAGCACAGGCCCTGCACAGTCTGTCAGCAGATTGTGAAGAGGGCATACGGGACTTTGAGTCTTCTCTGAGACACCCACAGAAGGTTGAAGCTTAAAGCAGCACAATGAATCAGTAGCAGAGAACTCAGGTGTTGGGAGGTGTTATTGCAGGCTGCCTAGAGTTTTATGTTACTGAGATCTATGGGAGCAGTGAGAAGCAGCAGACACTTCTATTCTTGTTCAGCCTCTGAGGATCAGAGCAGAATAACCTCCCTTGGTCTGAGGTTCAGCAAACATGGCTTGATTACTCCTATCTACACTTACAGGGCTCACTTCTCAAACTCTCCTTGCTCGTCTCTTTCTAGGTGATAGTCATTCTGTGGTGCATTCCTTGAGTCCTGTGGGTCAACTCCTTAACTCCTAGACTAGTCCATGATCAGCAGAGGATCCAGCGAGGGAAGGCAGCTTCATAGTAGAGATTTTCTGTCTGAATACAGGCACTATAGACTCTACCATTTACACTGCCTACAGACACTTCACATAGAGCTGGAGAAGCTGACTCGAGAAAGGCTGCATGTGCATTTTATGTAGGAAAAGAAAAAGGAAATGGACAATTAAAGTTCTTATTTGAATTATTGACATTTTCAGGGGCTTTGGCTAGATCATTTCCAAGGCCACCTCCAGGACTAAAGTTCTACAGTTCTGAATTAGATCTAGTCACTGTTCTTACAAGCAGTAATTTCATAGAGTATTTTCCTCCTTTTTTTCCTTCCATTTCTAGGCATTAATTCCCTGATCTCAAATAATAGGTTCATGGATATGGCAGTTCAGCTGCAGTCACTGTGTTCCTAGAATTGCTAATCTGCTCATGTTGCATTGTTTGGGTTCAACAGGCAGAGAGTCACATAAGCTAACTTTGAGATGACTTGGATTTGCAAACTCAAAAAGGAACAAAAAGAGGCAATAGGACAGCTGACTGAGGTGCAGTGGTTCAGAGGAGAGAGAGAGGAATGTGAAAAAGGTCCTTGAAAAGGAAGTGTTAGGAAGTGCCATGACTGAGATTTTGAGGAAGAATATCTTGACCAATATATCCAGGTTTATTTTTTTTCCCAATTCAACTTCTGATTTGAGTATAGGCCCCACCCCCTTCTCTCTCTGAGATATCATCTATCTGTCCATGAATATATATATTCTATTTATATACATATTGTATGCACCTGTGTCCATACATATATATATATATATTACATATATAAATATATATTATCCTGAATGTCTTAATGATAATATAAACTTTTATATGTGAGTAGAAAATTCCCCATGTCAATAGGTACGTTTATCTACACATATAGGCCTTGTTGTCTTAAAAATGTCACGGGTTATATTTTATTCCTTTTCTCCTGAGCATGAAAAGGGTCACCCTGGACACCTGCCATTTCTCTTCAAATGCTATCGAAGTTGAGCACTTAGCTGTCTCTGCAGTGCTAATGTTGACTTCACCTTTTCCTTTTTTTTAACCTACTGGCATTTCCTAATTGTGTCATCATTTTCTAATTTCCTGTGTTCTTGTTTGCAGGTTTAATTTTTAATGCAGGGCTCTCTGTGATCTGACTCGTACATTTCTTTCAAAGCCCAAATCCCACCTGTTTCCTCTTCCATCACTGAGCCCTGAGTTCTAGCCATTTTGAAAGGCACAGGGTTTCTATGCTATTCTCACAGCTTCTCTTCTCTTTGTTTCTACCTGAATTTAACTGGTCCCCTCCCATTGATCTGTAAGATATAGAGCTCAGGTGTCCCCACTGGAAGACAAGTCCCTCTTACCACCCAGAGAGGTGATCTCATCCTCTTTTTGTGCGAGTGTGGACCACTGTATGTTATGCCAACCATAACACCTCTCTGGCTACGTCATAATATGTTTGCAAACTTATCTTCTTTTCTAGACTTAATACCCCGAGGACAATATGCTTTATTCAGTATCCTCCCCAGATGTGCCCCACTTGGGTTACTTGTGGCACATAGCAGCTGTGTTTCAAAGCAAAGTGACTAGAAAAGAGATCAAATTCCTATGTTAGTGTTGAAGGACACACTGTTTAACTTTTATGGGAAACCTCATTCATTAACGACTGTTACTCTCAGTCAACAGGACAAAAGTGCCTAAAGTTGGCACCAGGCAGTTTGGGATATGCTGTGGGCTTCTAAGAGAGATTTTATTTCTGTGCTGCAAAATCAATATAACTTTTTGTTTTCCTGTGGCCATAACTTGCTTTATGTCAGATTTCAGATTTAGTAAGTATGGCCTTGATTTTTAGATTTCAATGGCAGAATCAAAAAAGAAAATGCCTAGTTTGAAGTGATTCAAATATTTTCCTAAGTACCTCATTCCTAGAATTCCCTTCTATTAAACTCAGTGTTTGAAAAATAAAGTGAAATCTTAATTTTCGATTATCAACGAGACGAGGTCAAATGAACCCACCCCAAACCAACTGTAAATTCCATTGTGCCAGGCAGGTAGGCTGCTCTTGGGAAGACAGGTCTAGAACTTAATATTTTCTGATTTCCAGATCATCATCTCACAAATGGAATATTGACTCCTGATCTAGAATATATAATAGCATCAAGTGTAGAAGGAACATATGAGAAGTGCTGCAGGTTGATAGATGCCCTCGTTAAGTAGTGGCCCCCTCTTTCATCTTGCCAGAGAGATAAAAGGAAAGAAAATGCTGAGATAACATTTAATAACAGCTGGCATTTGTTGGATTCTTTTATGTGCAGTGTAATGATCTGTCATACAGATATTTATTAAATTGATTTTTACAGCGACCTAAGAAATAGGTGATCTAGTGTGTGTTTCCCACTTTATTCATGAAAAGCCTGGGGCTTAAAGATATTAAGTAACAAAGAGCTAGAAGTAGCAGAGTCAACAATGAACAAAGTCACTGAATGCAAAGCCCTGGCTCTTCACCACCATACTGTGCTTCTTTGCAGGACTGGAGAATTTGCAAAAGGCATCAAAGGGTTTCTAAAAGTGAATTATACCCCAAGCATACTTAGAAACAAGAGGCCAATGGAAGTCCCCTTGCTTCTTTTTATTTATTGATTTATTTATTTATTAGAGACAGAGTCTCATTCTGTCACCCAGGTGCTGGAGTGCCGTGGTAGGATCATAGCTCACTGCAGCCTCAAACTCCTGGGCTGAAGCAATCCTCCCACCTCTGCCTCCCAAAGTGCTAAGATTACAGGCATGAGCCACTGCTACATCCAGCTATTTATTTTTAAGAGATGAATTCTCACTGTGTCACCCAGGCTGGAGTGCCGTGGCTTTTCACAGCACAATCATAGCACAATGCATCCTTGAACTCCTGGGCTCAAGTGATCCTCCCACCTCAGCCTCTCAAGTAGCTGGTGTTACAGGCCTGCTCCACTGCACACTGCCACCCCTTGCTTCTTGAATAATGGAGAATTTGACCTTGCTGTGAGCTAGAATGGAAATTTCGTGAACCTACTTTCTTCTTGGAGCCTGGCTTGATTTTCAGGCAACTCTGAGCTTCAGAGCTTGGAAAAGTCATATAGAGCATGAGGCGTGTAGAGGATGCAGGGTGAACTAATGGGCAGAGAGTGGCCCAGACTTTTCCCTTAGACCTAAATATCTAAAAATGCCATGTCAATTGTATTCTCAACAAGGACCCAGGCGCCACCCAAGGACTCATTACTCAATAACATATGCAGTTCTATATGTATGCTGAAATAAATTAATACACCAACCTTTGATATGCTTTCTCCTGCATTCACCTTAAAATTCCAGCAAATGATTGCATGTTCATTTCCTTGCTGGATTTATAAAAACCTGCTTTTTTTGTTCCTCTAGTTACATATGCTTTTGAGTTGAAATTGCTCAGCATCCTTTAAAGTTTGCAAAGCACCATGAAAAATCATTGAAATGAAAAGCACTAAAATATGTAAATTGTTGCTATTGTTCTTAAGTGCTTCTTCACATAGGATATGATCATTTCAAAGACAAAGTATGATTTCTTTCATGTCAACAGTGATTATGTTTACAGCATGGGATCAGTCTTCAATATATAAGCAGTATTACTTTTGTAAAGTTAAAGAAAAGTTGTTTTAAACTTTTAGAATTTATATTCCATTTCATTAACCTCTTTATTTTCTCTGCCTTCCTTTTTTTTCCTCTACTTTTGAAGAAAATTATCAATTTAGAGGCAACTGCAAAGGCATGCTGTAGTAAAATTGTCAGTAAGTAATTTTATATTAGGTACTGGTTTATAGACTCTGATTTTGAAAAGCAGTTTAATTTTCTTGTAGTGTAAAATATAACAAATATTGATTTGGGGGAACATGCACTCTGCTCTATAATATTGTATGTGAGCAAAGAGCTTCAAAGTTAATTCTTTAATATAGACTGATTAGAAACTAGCACATGGAGGCACATCTTCAATTTGCAGGAAGGTTATTTTTCTGACCTCTTCTGGGTCCTGCTTAAGACAAGCAGTCAGTCTTCTTCCTTCCCTGCTCCACCCCCATACCTATTAAAATACTTTTTTAAGTTTTATTTTATTTTTAATGGAAATATAATAATCACCTATATTTCTGGGGTACAATGTGATGTTTTGACAGATGTATATATCATAGAATGATCAAATCAGGCTGATTAACATATTCATCACTTCACGTTTCTTTGTGGTGAGAACATTTAAAATCGGCTTTTTAAGCCTTTTTTTGCAATATGCAATACATTATTATTATCCATTATTACTATGCTGTGCAATAGAACACCAGAAGTCGTTCCTCTTGTCTAACCGTACCTTTCTGTCCTCTGACCAATGTCTCCCATTTCCCCATCCCCCCCACACACACCAGACCCCCTTCAGCCTCTGGTAATCACCATTCTACTCTCTGCTTCTATGAGTTTGATTTTTTTGCTTCTATGAGTTGTTTGTTTGTTTGTTTGTTTGTTTGTTTGTTTGTTTGTTTTTTGATCCCACACATAAGTGAGATCTTGCAGTATTTGTCTTTCACTGCCTGGCTTATTTCACTCAACTTGATATCCTTCAGGTTCATCCACATTGCCACAAATGACAGGATTTATTTTAAAGACAACATTGTATTACTATGGTGGGCTGAAAAATGAGAAAATTAAGATTTTTTCCTCTTTGTCTTTAGGAATTAGAAACAGTATAATGCAGTTCTGAAATCCTTCAGCCTCCAAAGCCAGGGAATTTTTGTCGATGCTATGCTTGCTGATGTCTGCTTCTGGAAGCATAACCATTCTCTCAGGAATCCTTCGGTCAGTTACGACTGATAATATGAGTTGATAAATGCTTCTTGACCTATGGTCAGTGGAGAAGCAAGGCTCTAGGGACACGAGGTATCTGCTCTGAGTGGAGCTCTAAGCATGTATGATGCAGAAGGTCCTGGAACAACAGGCAGGCAAAGGAGAAAAAACTACCAAGAGTTACAAAGTAAGCAGTAGAGTGGGATTTATGGACTGGCAGGAAGTTTTAAAATAAAAGGTTATGGTTGACTTAGCTGTCACCTTTAAGAAAAGAAAATTAGGTTTTTCAAAAAATATTATGCAAATGTAAAAGTGACCTAACCAGCATTAATGGATAAATCTATGCTATTGTTCTGAGTCAGGTCCTGACGTGCTGGTATACAGATAAACTGCAGATCAATTTACTCGGGACGTGATTGGCGACCATACTAATTGTGATTCATAACTGTCACCCACCATTTGTGCTATTTGAGAGCAATTCCGAGTGTAGGTAATTATAGTAGATTGCCCCGTGCCAAGAAGACGTTGCATAAATCCTTCAGCTGAGGTACGGCTGACAAGTTGTGAGTAATAGACTGCACCTTGGAAAAGATTTATATTTGAGGCCCAGTTAGCTGGAGTGCTTTATACTTTTCATTTCTCAATAACTTGACTGGAACTAAGGCAGTCAGTTATTTCCCAAATTCTCCATTTTCAGGATAGGATAATCAATAAAGAACAACTATTAATTCAGAGTCACTCTGATATACTAGGACTAGACAGTTTTACTATGATATTGATTACTTCTGTAATTTACCACTGAGGGTAGACACTTTGAAGGTCATTAGAAATAGCTTCTTAGTGATGCAAGTTCACCGATGGTGAGCACAGAGGCTTTGTTGTCATGGTCAGCTGGACCCCTTGAGTCACCACGATGCAGGGGGCAAAGAGTGACACCATTGCCCTGATCATGCATCACATTGCAGAGCCTAAAATCGAAGGCCAAAGTTGTGAGGTGGTTCTTTCTTTACAGGTAGAGTTCAGAGAATGAGGTCCATGAAGGATACTTGGCCTGTGACTTCTCATATCGTAGGACCTCAGGTGGCCCCCAGCCGTTCCCCTGCACTTCTGTGATCTTGGGCAGGTTCCCTATTACCATCAGGCATCGCTTAAGGAGTTTTCAATAAACCAAGTGTTCTATGTGATACAAGTTTCAAATATAGTCTGCAAAGACATTCTGGAAACCTGTTCTCTCCAAAGTCCCATGATTTCCCATAAGGTATTGCAGATGAAATATCTTCTGATTTCTAAAATTAAGTAGCCATCAGCAGAATTCATGGAGTTTGTAAATTACCTACTTTCCTCCAATACCATGTTGCTGTGTGAGCACTAATTTGCTGGCCTCATGCTTTCTGCCCAAGAAAATCTGAGATTTGGGAATAATTATCAAACCCTTCATCTTCTTTATCCTTGTTTACCTGGGCCGTTGCTGAATCTTGCAAGACTCTCTTCTGTATCTTATTCCATAAATATCTACCACATACATTCTATATTGATTTTCCTCGCTTAGGATGGCAGGAAACACCGTCCATGCCATTGTGTTCATAGGGCACCTGCATAGGGCACCATGTTGCACCTGCATAGGAGGTGGTCTCACACAGGTTTCTCTTTAGGCATCTAGTCCTTAGATTCTAAGCCCTAGTATTAAGATATAAAAGACCTTTTGGTTATAAATGTTCTCTTCTCCTCAACAAATCAGAATCCTCAATCTTAAAAAATGGTACCTTTTATTATATGCAACAGTAAATGGCAATTTTAGGAAGTGATATGTTTAAAATATTTTGTTGTGTTTGATCTTGCCTAGTTTTTGAACATGCCTCTTTGAAATAATTTCTTATGCGAGTTAGTTCATCAAATGGGCTTTCCTAGCTCTGCACTTTTTTTTAAAACCTCAGTGTAGTATTTTATTTATATCTACTAAGGATAAATTAATTAATGCCACTGATCAACCACAAAAATTTGAGACTTTCTGGGGTGTTGTTGTATCATTTTTGTACATGTTAAAGTTATTTGTGAGGAAAACAAATATAAAGATGTAAACACACACACACACATACATACATACATACATACATACATACATACATACCCAGAGGTGAGCTATAACCAGATTAATGGTAACTCCATGTTAGCAAAGCCATTGTGTGGAGTTAGTGATAGAAGGGACACATGGCCAAGGCCAAAGTCAAAAGAGGAGAAGAAAGACATAATATAATCCTGGAAGATTAGAATCAAGTCATTCAGAAAGCTAACACAAGATTTAAAAAATGATTGATTAGCATTTGCTTTCATGGGTTCATTTAGATATATCTAGATGTCCCTAATCAGTTGAAATAGACATATATTTTTATAAGTCATAGATCATTATATTTTTTATGAAACTACACAAAAATAAAGACAAGAATATCTTTTCATCATAAAGTCTGTGTGCTTTCTGGAAGGACAATTTATTTAGCTTTAAGTATTAGAAATCTCCATACCTATAAATATATGCAACGAGATATTGCAGTTGATGAAGATGCATTGAAAAGAGTGATTGAGCATAATATTTAAGGATTTTACTAATTAGGGGGTAAAGCATATAAATTTCATAATCCTTACATTAATATAAACTATTTATATTGTGAACTTTTTTTTAAAATAGTGAGATGAGTATAACTTACATTTCCACTCATAAGCCTTCAAAAAAATAGGACCATACTAAGAAGACAGAGCTTTACATGGAATTAATATATGCCCTAGTTACAGCCTTTACTCTTAGTTCAGTTAATATTTGGGGTAAGTATTGTTCCATTTAATAAACATTAATTGTGGTGAGTTATGTGGTACCCTAAAGCTACAGAAATACAAAACAATTAATGAAATCCAAAGGTGCCTTACCTAATTTTAGTGCTGACCTCTTAATGTAAAATCATTACTACTATTCCTGTTAAGATAATTTTTAGTTCATAGAATGGGCCTGTGCCTCCAAGAATAGCATGGTACTGTTCTTAACTTGTTTGACTTTTCTTGAAAGATAACCTTTTGAATATGATGGGAAAAAAGCTAACATTTGTAAAATTCAAGCTCCTAGCCCAAATGCAACCTTGTCACCTATGTCAGTGCAACATCACTTCAATGATCAATGAGTCATAAGTTTCTATTATTCAGACACCTGCCCTAGACCTTCGAAGGTAGGTCTATGCTCAGGCCGGGGCACCGGTGTTTTTCGAGGAGTATGTAGCAGGCATTTTGAAATAATCATTATTTTAAGACTTATTTCACCATTATTTCACCATCTTTAAAGGACTGCAGCATTTTTACTAGCCTTTTTAAGCTCATTGGTTTCATGAGCTCAGAGCCAAAGATGATTCTGGCAGACCAATCTTTGTTGAGCCCCAGCTAAGTGGATGATTTCCAAGAAGTCGGTCCTAGAGCCTTTAAAATAACCATTCATTAAAGAATTATCTCACCATCCATTCACCTTTATTTCAAGAAGCGTTCGAAGTTAGGTGCAAGAAGGAAAAAGGTACATTTTAAGTTGTATAGGTTCTAGTACAGGATTTCTGTTCCTATCCAACTCCTGAATTTGTAACAATCACTAGCAGTGATTCAGCAAAAGAAGTAATAGAATGTAGCCTTTATTTTTTTAGTGAAATTAGAAAATTGAAGGAAATATGCTAAAGTCCTTGATTTGAGGACTGAGTCATTTTCCAGAGCATTAATATAATTTTGCATGCATATGTTGGGAGTCTAAAACTTTTCATTTAATTAAAAGATGAATGAGATTTAGATGATGTGCTGTACAACACTGTGCCTACAGTTAATACTAGATTGTGGATTTAAAATTTTGACAGGAAGGTAGACCTCATGTTCAGTGCTCTCACCAAAATTGTTTTAAAAAGATAAATAAGTAAGTAAAAATAAAATACTGCCTGTGGAATTGAAAAATAAAATTTAAAGAAGACCATTGCTAAAGTATAGTGCATTATGCCCAAGGAAAAATATTTTTAAATGAACTTAAACTGGGGAGAGGAAGAGAAGAATGATACAAATTATATACTGTAAGCATTTTCATTATCATATTGCCATTAAAGATATTAAGATATTTGTCATAAGCATTATTACAAAAGAAATGCTCTCTTTTGGACATTTTGTTGAAACAATCCTCTAAAATAGTGTTTCATGTGACTGGCTTTATTCTCATGAAGCTAAACCACATATATTTAACTGTCTCCTTAAGCTTAGCTTAAGACCGAATGAATATAATTGTTACTGGTGGGAAAATTCTTTTTTTTTTCATTTTAGATCACTTATCTTAGCTCAGTGGACATCACATAGATTCAAAAACAAAGCAATGCTCCAGAATACACTATTTTTTTTTCCCTCAGTTGTGATAACATTGAGCTCATTTTGCAATGCTTTGGGCTAAGTTCCCTAGAATCAGTGTTGGTATTGTTTCTCTAACATTAATACTAAGTGACATAATTGTTACTTTTTTAATAATCAGTATGCTAAGCATTATACCAATGCCTGAAGAAAGATGTATTATAATGAAGGTAGTCCTTTTTTGGATCATTTTGGCTGCTTATCAGAGCAGAAGCAGCTGTATTTTGGACTTACATAGAGTTTCTATTTAATGCACCATGAAAAAGCAACAAGTGCTTCACCAGAAAATCATATTTTGTAGAAAGAAGTAAAGCAAAATAAACTGCAACTCTACACCAAGGAAACTTACCAGGACGATGGGGGAAAGATTAACTTGGGAGTATATTTATCAGTGTTCTGAGTCACTTTTTTTTTTTGTTTTCTTTACTTTGCACTATGAACCTAGTGTATATTGCCTCAGTGTAAAAATATTTTTAGAATCCTTATCAGTCAGAAAAATGTCTTCCTCAAACAAAATGAATTGGAATGTATAAAATAACCCCATTTTATACGTTTGTGGAATGGCTGTTGAGGCTTTATTTTTATAAGCAAATGGCAAACGCTTGCTCCAATGTATAGCTGATGCAAATTAAGCACATACTCTATTTCATAAATGAAGGGGAAATTATTGGAAACACTCTCTCACTGATCAGTAAAAACTGATTACCATCAAAGAAGGGCCTGATTACTAACCACCAGCTTAGTGTTTAGCCGTAACATCTGGCCGACTCAGAGGGGAAAATTTGCTGAGCTTAAGAAATGTTTATTCCAACTTTCAACTCATGCATGTATAGAACACAGATGAGGAAACATCTGATGTCCTTCGGATTTTTGTTGTTAAACAAATGTAACTCATCTTCAACCAAAAATTTAGTAGTTTCTCCCCCCTCACTGATTTGGGCTCTTAATCTATTGAGTAACAATGACAAAGAAAAAAAGCATAAGAAAACCGAGAGTGATTAGAACACTTAAAAATATCCGAAGGATATTTTTGACTTTACATTTCTTTGCATACATTTTGATCCAGGTGGAATTATATTATTTTAATTTAACTCTCGTTGTTGAGTGAGGCCACATTCAAGTCACAGATCTGAGACCTTACTAGATGAACTCAGGACCTTCTTGTGCCTTGGCTGTGACACTATTGGTCTAACTCATGCCTTGGCGATGGCTGGCATTGCCTTACCCACCCCTTAGTGCTTGGTTAATTATTATTAACCCAGAGAGCAAATAAATGACTCTGCTTAACACTCATTTTCCTGGAGAATCCTTCCCTGACCACTCAAAATTAGGTCTTTAGAGTCATAAGTTTACCCATTCCATCAAGCTTACACTTGTCATCATGATTTCTCATTGGATTACCAGTCCTCCCTCCCCAAGCCTGTAAACATCATTCGATGACTGTTTTCATTATATCCCAGGCCCTAGAACTAAGCCTGACACATACCAGGCACTCGGTAAATATGGGTCAAAAGAATGAATGAGTGAATGAACCGAGGAATGAATGAGACACTGTCTCTATCTTCATTGCATTTTAAATCTAGGAAGGAGGCATGTGTCAAAATGATGAAGAGGCAAAGCAGAGTTAAGGAAGTGCTGAAAGAGAAATATATATAAAAAGGACTGAGCACATTCAGTTGTAGACATTAGGATGATCTTCACAGAGGAATTGCTTTTGAGATAGATACTGGCTTATGTAGGCCACTAATAAAACTTATTTTTTTATATCTGTTCATAAATTAAACTAACTTTGAAAATAATACACATTTACGGTAAAACATTCAGACAGCCTGTAGGTTTCTTTGGGGGTAGTTTATTTGCTTTTTTCTCTGTGAAGTTTCTTTCATAAAAGAATGCCCTTTTACCAGATCCCAACAGGGCGGCTTTATGGGATTACTTTTTCCTACTTAACAAAAGTAGGATTTAAACTCTAATTTCCAAAATCATAGTGGCTAGCTAAAATTGGTATTGATTTAACATTCTGGGTCAACTTAAAATGACATGTGAACATCAGGGAAAAAAAAATATTTCTAAATCCTGTAAATCTCAGTGGGGATTTTTCATTGGCTCATTCCCTTACAATCTTTTTCTCAGGGACAAGGTTTTCTAAGTCAACATTTTCCTAAAAGCATGCCCTTTTGTCTTCCACTAAATATGGTAGTCTTTGTTTCTTTAATGACCACGTGAGAACAGAAGGAAAATTTCTTCTCAGAGAAGACAGAGCAAAGGAATATACACTTCTTGCCAAAGGTTATCACAGTTTAATAGCAAGAAGGAATGTCCACTTCTCTAAACAAAATGTGCTATGCTGTCTGGTGTTGACACCATTTATTTAGTCTTATAAAAGAGCTGGTAAAATGATCCAAGTTTGAGAGGCTGTAAGTGGCTGCTGCATGTGGCAGAAAAGAAGCCCTGTGAGCCTGAGAGGTCTCTGGTATGGGAAGTGCTCAGGGTCTGGAAGGATGGATCCCTTTTCTCTGCAGCTCCTCCCTCCCAAGCCCATTGACTCCACTGTCTTCTCTTACTCATCTTCCCCTGACATCTGTTTACTCATCTTATTCTTTACACCCTTACCCCTTCCATAGTTTTTTAATTAACATTTTTTTATTTTCATACTCGCTCACTGGATGTCATATTCTATGCTTTTAATCTGCAATTATACTATGTGTGTCTTGGCACCTCAGCCAAATGGAAATTAAGCTGAAGGCAGAAGTTGACATGGACACACAACCTCTAACTAAATGCGGATCTGGGGAGAATGATTCACACTTTACCTGCATTGTTTTAGTTGAAGTTAGTATTTCTCTAATCTTAGGACTTATTAAAACAAAAGATGGCTAAACTCTACCCTAGACCTCCTGGGGCCTAGATATCTGTATTTACTCACCAAGTAGTTGAGAACTCAGTAATCGGGGAGATGGGATGACCAACCATTCTGGTTTGCCAAGGACTGAAGGGTTTCCTGGGCTGTGTGCTAAAGCCGGGACACTTATGAGCAAATTGAGGCAGTTGGTTACTCTATTTCAATATAAAGACCAGAGCCACAACAGTATGTTCATCTGTCTACTTTCTGTCTTTCAATCCTAATTATTGTAAAAAACAAAGCACTCTCTCTGTAAAAAACAAAGCACTCTCTCACTTTTATGGGTATCAAGTAGGTATGTTACTTATCTTGTTTTTAATTTCTTAGATATTCCTCAATTATTCCAGGGGTAATTCTATATAATGAGAGCAACAATCTCATAACATTGATCTTAGAATTAAATGACATAAAATATGTAAAGCACTTAACATAGCACCTGATACTAAGTGCTCAGTAAATGTTAGCTATTAATTATCTTCCTTTATGTTTAAAGGTATTTATTTTCTACTTGGTTTCCTGTAATACTAATCTTTGGTGAAGTCTTTGGTGAATGGTAATCATTTATCACTTTAGAATAAAATAAATAAATAAGTTTTAAAAGTCAACTAATCAGTTGACTGGTCTTTCTAAGCCAGCAATAGTCTGATTTGTGCCACCAATTCTCTGAGCTGTGATGTGTTAAATCATCTCCTTTTAAGACAGGCCCTCTTAGCTAGAGTGTGCTGACTAGATTTTATCTCTCTGACTTGGAGGGCTGTGCCTCTGCAGCTTTGTGTAGGTTGAGATTCCTCCATATTCCTCATAGTGGGGGAGGGATGCTACCCTCCATCTTTCTGGAATCTTCTATGGACTCTGATTGTTTCTTTCACAGTGGATGTCTGTTACCAGACTCAGCAACTGGTTTTTGAAATTTGCTTGCAGAAGTCAAATTTCCAACTGCTTTATCTAGTTCTCAGCACTTCAACTTAAGGTTAATATTAGACCGAGACCCACTTCTTCTGGGAATAAATCTTTCCCTGCCACATACTCCCTTGGTTACAGACTTATTGGGCACTTAATTAAGTAGTTCTCATCCTTAGCATGGTTCACAATTTGTTGACCAATGAAAACACCAAATGAAGCATAACCCTCTAGGTAGCAAAGGATGCACATTATAACATCATCTTCTAGTGCTTTTTGTCATATTATCCTCAAAACCTCAGCGACCTATGTTGTTCTCACAGCCTAAGCCTTTTCTCATTCTGTCTGTTCCTTACTAAACATAAGAAAACATATAATGAAGGACCGTTGTCACTCCCCATGCCCAGAATAACCAAACATATCATCTGTAAAAGCAAGTCACTTTGACAGAAATTAAATAGCATGCAAGGTCACAAAATAAGTCAGTGTAGCTAACTGGAAACACAACCCAAGAAGGCTGACTCCCAACCCTGAGCACTTTACTGGATCGCGCTTCCTTCCTCGGTGAAAGGCTCACCACGGCAGGAAGAACCAGAGAGCAAGCCTCTAAATTATACATGACTGTTTGTCTCATTTTCACTCCATGGCTAATTGAAGACACAGGGGAGTGCTGCTTTTTTGGCTTCTTCTCTCCTATCCTCTCCTTTGTCTCGCAAGTGTTGGGGAGTACACTCCGCGCAGCTCAGCTTTATTAAGGACCTCATGGAACTTGGTGGGCTTCGAGGAGTCCCAGGGTTACAGGTTCTGTGTCTTGGTTGACACCCAAGTGTGCAGTTCAGTTTTGTTTGTTTGTTCATTTACTATTTTAGAATAAAATAAATGAACAAATAAGTTATAAAAGTCAACCCTATGAGATCCAAAGTTGATAAGAAAGGAATGTGAATGATTGAAGAGAAACTATTAAAATATTTAAATGACCAAATAAGGAAAATGAGAAAGTTTCCTACTTTTATGAATTTTAAGCATATAAGGAATCAAACTTGGATTAAGTTTGACAACAAAAGTTCAGAGTTTATTGTACCTTGTTCCGTCTGGTGAAGATTAGGACTCTCGAGGGAGTGTCGTTGATCCAGGTTGCCAAACCCACAGTTCTGCTTAGTGTAGTAACTCACAGATCATAATTTTTGCAGAGTTTGGAAAAAGAATTTTCATACCCTATCTGACAATATGCTTTTTGCACATAGCCATTATTGCATTACCTTTTGTATAGTATAGGCTTAGTGGTCTTTCGAGAACTAAGCAACAAAAATATTAATAAAATGTCACTAATAATAAAGAAAAGTACTGGCATCAGCTAACATTAGATAACTGTAGGATGATTTATTGCTTCTGTATACATTTTTTTTGTTTTTATCTATGAAGATGTCCTTATTGCTTGGGTTTAGAGCTGTCTGTGAGAAAACCTGTTGCCCTCTACTGATAAAATCCATGATTATTAAACTGAACAATAGGCTTAAGTGTGCTCATTCGGGTTTGCAACAGCTAAAGTCCTATGTCTCCTCCTTGATGAAGCCTCTCTTGCATATAATATGTAGTTGGTGCATAACATGAAGCTTGCAAGGGTAGAAATGAAGGATTTTGATTGGGAGGTGTGACTTTGGATATCTTGTGATGGGCAATGAGGCATCATTGAAAAGAAGTGACATAAAAGAAAGTGTGCTTCAGGAATTTTAAAGGGCAGTATAGTATGTACACAAGGAAGAGAAACAAGAAGTAAGAAGTTTGGTTAGGAAATTCCTATACTTTTCTATGTGGAAAATTCAAAAACAAAGCAAATGGAATGATAGTATGAATGATAAATGAATGAGGGATGTGGAGGAAAAGTTACAGAATTTCAGAATATTGGTCTTGCCCAAGGCCTTGCCACCCACATCCTTGTCCCCAGTCCTCACGTCTCCTGAGAGGCTGAGTGGCAGGTGGCTGGTCACACTGTCATTCAGAGGAGTCATTTGGCCTAGAATCTGGAGTTCTCAACTCCTTCCCATATTCTACTGAATGCTGCTTTTAAGGATAGATGAGTAGTAGGCAAAGTTGGTGTCATTTTAAAAATCAGAATTCTTCTACTCAGAGGTCTTATTCTCTATCAGGTACACAGTGGGACATTTTCTTTGTAGTTTCTGCTAATATATAGTAGGTTATTGTAGTTAGGACACTGCTTATACTCATGAAGAAAGCACTTTTATAAAGAAGTTAGCTAAAGAAGGAGTAGAAATAAGAAGTGAAAATAGGTTTAAGATAAAGTGGTAAAGTGCCACTCAGTTAGTATACTTATTTAGCTTCTTATGCAGTTCAGCTTCTTTATTTCGCCCTTATACTCCAAGAACTTTCCAAGTAGATTTGTAGTAGTCCAATCCTGATCCTCCTGCCTTATTCAAAGTCTCATTTGCTGGCATGTGGCTTTAGAGGTTCCCAGGGACTGTTAAGTTGCTTCTCCGCCAAATTCTTTAGCTAATCAGAAACTGAAACAGCCTCTTCTCCCATGGTTTTCTCACCTACCTTTCATTGGCTCACTCTGTACCCTTTGACCTGGCAACCCCTTTTCCAAATATTATTTATTATTTTCATAGCCATCAACAAGGCATCTTCTGTGCTGGTTCTACTACCAACCAGTGATACTTACAGAATGCTGCTGGCCATGCTGGCATTAGACTCCTCAGAAAGGTGTGGGGTAGAAGCACACTTGCCAGTTGGGCCAAATCTCTTTGGGGAAGGCCTTTTTATCCGTTCACAGAGCCCAACAGACATCTTTTTGCCATGCAGCAGATAGATTAGGTGCAAGAAGGCAAATGCAAATCAGGGAGTCAGGGGAGCTGTTTTGTCTTAGCTGCCTTGTGCTCCATTGGAGCCAACACTTCTGACAGATCCATGAGCATAGCTACCACTGTATATAATAATGGGCATGCCAGTTAGAAAACTCAACATATTCAGGGACACCCAAAACTATGAAGACCATTCCAGATATGTATAGTTTCATTCTAGTTCTTCCCAGATTATATTCAGTTTTCCAATCCTGTGTCACTTTTCCTGCAGGTACTATTCCTAAGTAGCATAGTTGGTATATACCAGGTGACCAGGGGAGTAGAACTGGAACTTCCATTGAAGTTCAAGTTTTCATGAAGACATAAAAAAGACTTCTATTAACAATTTGCCCACACTCATGGATTAATTGATGCCTCCCTTCTGTCTCACATCTTCTTAGAGCCATTTTTAAGAGGACTGAAGTATTTGGGAACATATCATAAAATATCTTATACTTTTTACTTGATCAGGGGATAAGATATGCTAATAGTATGCACTTTTCTCCAAGCTCTCTTTAGTGTATTATTTTTACCAGAATCCCAGACACTAATGACACACTCAAGGATATAATTAGTAAAAGTCATGTATAATGCCTGCATGATGGATTAACTTTTTCAGGAACCCTCTTTAATAACACAATGTCATATTCTGAGTAAGATCCTGATGTATAAATTAAATAAGTTGACACAAAGCCATGCTCATCATAATTTTAATAAGATTTTGTTCATCCATAAGCATTTATTTAGAGACCCCACTGAGTTATGTCCTGTTTTGGGTTCTGGAAATTGATGGTGAAAAAGACAGGGAAGGCCCTTCCTATAAGGAGCTGCACTTGATTGGGGGAGACCACCAGCAGGTTAAAAAAAATAGTAATACAATTTTAGTTACAGTCAAGTAATGAAATAGACAAGATTTTACAGATGAGGAAACTGAGGCCTACAGAGGTTAGGTTACATGCTTAGAGTCACATAGGTTTTAGGTTTCATAGCTGAGATTTGAACTGAGGTCCAAAGCCTGGATTCTAAAGCACTCTCCTCAAGCTCAACCTAGAGTTTTCTAGAAGAAAATTATTGACGCTGCCTTCAGGGCTGCTGAGCTTCTGAAAAGCCAAGTGAATGAGGCTACAAAAAAGGAAATGCTGCTGAGAGTGATCAGGGAAAATAAAAAGCACATATATTTGGCCAAGCAAACATTACTTTGTAGCCTATTATCTACACTTAAATATATAACACCTTTGAAAGCTCAGATTTGATGACATTTTCAAATTGTCAATCTCTGTTTTATGTTGGAGCAGACTGCAACATTTCTATATTCAAAAACAGCTGGGCGAGTATACTCTACCAAAACTGAGTGGTTCACTCTTAACACCCAAAGCAAAAGTTGGCGAACATTGTCTAAACAAACTAGTTTCAACAGAATTTTGAAGTTACTCAGAGAGAGGTTGCTGTCAGAAAGTAATTCTCTGAGAAGTCACAAAATTCAGCAGCATGACTCATTATTTGCAGACTGTTTTTGAAAGAAAATGATTGGCTTTCTTTAATGTAGTGCTGCAGCCAGCAACAATAAACCCCCTTTAGAAAACATATGATTCAGTTTAATTTGCCTTTAAAACCTTTCTTTTTTCCTTTTTGCATTTTTACTGAACACTGGCCTAAAGAGAGAAAAACCCAAGTATCTTTTCACTGTGAACAACGTAGAAAGAATGCAATCTAGGTAATCTCTCAAAGCTATACTTTATGTATTTATGGGGTTGAATTTCATTATATTAATAGCATTAATAATAATAACAGTAATAATAGCTTATGTGTATTCAACCCTTACTATGTGCAGGCACAGTTCTAAAGACATTAACAGCAACTTTGAAATAGACACTAAGAATATCTCTCTATTTTATAAATGAAAGAGCTGAGACCAAAAGAAGTTAGTAACTTGTACCAGACACATGAGGGTAAATTTCCAAATGGCAGAGCTGGTATTTGAACCCCAACTCCCTTTTACTACCTCACTAAATTATCTCCAGAAGAATGTCCATAGCATCCTCCATTAGAAACCCAATATCATATGGGGATGATGAACTAATATTGTCTGAATTCATCAATATGTTCGACTAATTATCTTTTCAAGATATGTTCAGTGAAAGAGAATATAAATATTCTCTTCTAAGGTCATCACTAATTGATCCTTCTGTCTTTGGCTCTACTAGAAGTAGTTTAGAAATCCTCAGGTGATAGGTGATTATTAGGTTAATTGTGATGCTTGTGTATGTAACAGCTATCAATGACATAAAACATTTCATTAGGGCTTACCTTGTCCCTGTTAAACTATCAAGTCCATCCCCTTCCCTGATAATTGGTTCACAAGCTTCCAAACATATCAGGTGGCCATAGAGTGAGCAGGATTTGGGCCATTCTTCCATCAAATAATGACCAACTATACAGAACACAGTTGTGCTAATGTGAGGATTAACCACACTTACCTATAGAGTAAGATAACCTTGTCTAGTTTCCTTATCCATAGAAATAGCTCTAAAAATAAAGAGTTAGGACTTATACCCACATCTGGTTGAGTTCAAACCCAGCAGAATTCCAAAAAAGGCACCCTTCTCATTCCCCATCCTTCCAACCTCAGCCCAGTTATATAACTACTCTGAGTGTAGCTTCCTAGCTGGTAACCATGCTGTCATAATTGCATAGCCAGAAGTAGAAGGATCTTAGGCAGAGGCTGAGCCTTAGGTAAACAAATGTTAATTTTCTCCCCCAAAGCCCTTTGCTTTCTTATTTTCCCACTTTTCTGCTTCCTTGTCTCTTATCTTCCATCATGTCCTTACATTTCCTAACTCTTAATGTCTTACTAGCAACATTAGCTAAGCCAAGCTAAGCCTTTCCATTTACCCAGATAACTCTCCCAAACAGAGCAAACCACATTCTACCCTTTTGCTCTGGCATTCCTGTGTGCTCTGATGCTACTACTTTTGTTTTTGCCAATGAGGTTTTTATTGTTTGCTTAACAAAATTATTTCATTAAGTGAATAGCCTTAGAGATTCATTCAGTTTTATTTTATTACTGTCTTGGGGAAAAGATATATGGCTTTTGTTAGGAGAATATGCCAAAAAATAGAATCTGTACCTATCTAGACATTATTTGTAATGATTTATTTCCCTGTATAGTAATAAAATTATTTTATAGGTTTACTTTAATACATTTAATTGCTGCCTTGAGAATTCCAAAGCTAATGTGTGCAAAGGTTACTGCTAATGCCTGTTGCATTCTGTATTAGTAAATCCCAGTCACTTATGCATTTGTATCCATATCTATATATCTATACATTATTTATCTACATCATATACATCAATATCTGTACTGTAAGCCAGCTAAGAGTCTCCTTTTGTTAAATGTGAGTTGCCATATTAAAAAAAAAAACAACTATGTCCTACTAAAATATATTAAGGGAAAAGCAACTTATCAAGTCCACTGGACCTTCATTTGTAACACCAGAGGAGCACTCAGTGTAAGTGAGATCTTGAAAGAGGAGTCAAAGGTGAGCTTTTTCAATGCTGGTAATTAATTCTTGCTTTGCATAGGCTAATTGAGGGCAATCATTGAATACTTGATGTCATTTCATTTCCTAGCTGTCAATGGGACTACAGCCTGCTTTCCTTGCTAAATCTGTTAACCTCTGTGCTTTCCTTTGCTGGTAGAGGGATGTTAAAGATAGAGGGGCACCAAGAGCTTTGTTCTTTTTTGTGGATGTCAATATTTGTCTTCAATAGAATGTTGTTCTCCTTTGACAGATTTTTTTTTTTTCTTTTCCTAACATCTCTGTTAAGGCACAAAAAAGCAGCAGCAACTTTTTGTTACTTTTGGTACCAAAATGAAAAGAGTGAATTATAAGATGATTTCCTGGGTGGTCCACCTTATGTTGCAGACCAGTGCTCAAATACAAGGCAATGCATTCATTAATTCATTCAGCAAAAAGTTACTGAGTATCTATTAAGTTTTAGGTATTGTGCTAAGTATTGGATAGGTGAGAAAGGAGACTTTAACCCTGGCTTAAACATCTCAAAGACCACTGTTGAGGTTGGAGTGACATCAGTGCACCTGTATAGATACGGTTCTTGGCATCCTTGGTAAATTTAAAGTTACCAAATTTCACCATTCTTGCACCTACCCCTGCCCCAAGCTGCTATCCCAGGACAAATTACTTATTTCACCTTCTCCAATCCCTTTAGCTAACTCTCCTGCTTTCCTTGCTCCTCAGTCCTATCCACAGAAATCCTATTCCAAGAAAATGGCTTATTTGGCAATAGGTGAGCCCATATAGCCAAGTCTTTCCCATGGGAAAATGTGTAGGAATGTGTGCTTTGAGTTTGCAAGTGGCCTTGATGGCCACTGAGATTACAGCCGTGTTTTGCTTCCATCCAATAACTCAGAGAACTGCAGCCAATCCAAGTTGAACAAATCATTTTTCTTCTAAAAGAAATAGATAAACAATGAGATAAACATTTCTGGGTTATTTATTTATTCACACATTTATTTTTGCTTAAGTACTTGCCAATCATGATTTTGCTGTATGTTTAGAACTATACTTTCACATTTTTAAAACAATTTTATACTTACCTGCCAAATATAATTTTCTATCTCACATTGCTTTTCTTCTCATTTTATTATTCACATCACTTTCTAGGCATAGTTTTGCATGTTTTTTTGAGAGAAAGGACTGACAGTAATAACTTTATAATCTTCTCAGAGTTGAGAGTGCTATAGCTAACACAATGGAAGAACTAAGTACATAGGGCTGAATTTATTGGGCTTTAATCGATGTTACTTCTTTTGTATAAGCAAAAATAATATGCATCCAAAATAGCCCTTAGCATACTTAATGACAATCAAAATCAGGTTTGCTCCTTCAATTATTTCTGGAATTTAAAGTTAAAAATTACTCAACACTTATTTATAATTCCGTATTAAGACTAGTGCTCATCAATATATGGGTGGATATATAAAACGTGATATATGTATACCATGAAGTACTACTCAGCCACAAAAAAACTATGGTGATCTAGCACCTCTTGTATTATCCTGGATGGAGCTAGAGCCCATTCGACTAAGTAAAGTATCCCAAGAATGGAAAAACAAGCACCACATGTACTAACTATCAAATTTGTGTTAATTGATCAACACTTATGTGCACATATGGTATTGACATTCATTGGGTGTCGTCGGGCAGGTGTGAGGTGGAAGGAGGGTATAGATATATTCACACCTGATGGGTTCAGTACACACTGTCTGGGGGATGGACATGCTTGTAGTCTGACTCAGGCAGGGCAAAGGTAGTATATGCAGCCTAAACATTTGTAGCCCCATGATATGCTGAAATAAAAAATAAAAAGACTACAGAATATTTGGAGAATTAATGAAAGCCTCAGAGTATCTATGGACCAGTAGATAGTGATATAACATCACTTCTTTGAAGTTATGGTAATAGTATATACTCCATCCACTATGTACTACTGCTGTCACTGTTTTCCATCATGATATAAGGAGATTCAGCTTCTGTGATTTAATTTCAAAGAGATAGTTTGACTGTCCCCCAAATGGCTATGTTAATATGGTCTATGCTATTATATTTTTGCCCCAGCAACCACAGGATCTTTTTTGTGGGGGCCAGTTCTTTGCCCTTTTGCCAAACAGGAATGACGGGGTCCTTGCAATTGTGAATACAAAATTTGGAGACCCCCTTCTTCCCCAGTTTTCCCAGAGGCACCATGCACGTACCTAGGGTTTACTGTGGGGGAAATGACCCCTGTGTCATCTGGTGAAAGGGTAGAGCCTTCCACTCTATAAAGAAAGACCATTCTAGACTTTTCTTGAGACTTCCCAGATGTGTGTACATAATCCCCTGTAACTGGAAGACAGTACTCTTCCCCATGGGTAGAGTTTGTGGTGAGTGGTTGAGGACGTTTTTCTTTTCCTTCTGAATCTAGGGAATGCAAGCTGTCTTACAAGTAGGAAACCAGACCCGATACACATAGAGAAGAATACCAAGATCAAGAGAAGTTAAGCCAGAATAATTAGGCAAAATAAGTCCAATAATTTTTAACTGGGCATAAAAGTCATTGAGAAGTAATGAAAAAGGAAAACTAATATGATTGCAAGACCAAAAAAGGCATACTGACAGCAATTTTTTTTTTCCAAAATGTGAGGAAAACATTTGATCAGTCAACCTAGAATTAAATGGGCATATCAAATTGAAAACTAAAAAATCAAAAAGCCAAAAAATAAAAGCAATCTTTTCCTCAAGGGAACGACACCATGGGCTGCACACATCGTCAATTATTTCGCACCATATCAGATTCCATTAGCTATTGTAAACAATTAGCTCAGCTGTCATTGTGGATTTATTTTTTTCAATCTTCACATCTTCAAATGACCCCTGGCTTAGTTGGATTGTTAAAAACAGCATATAAAACAACCCCCGAAGCCTTCTGTAAACCGGCACACAGCATTCTTCATTATTAAACAACTGGCACTATAGCTATATGAAATGTCATTAACTTAACCTTAATGGCTTAATGATTCGCACTCACGCGCACACACACACAATAAAATTTTAAGATGTAACTTTTACTCTTATCTAAGATCACTCCTATTAAAGAAATGGCATTGTTGATGTTTAAAACAAGTCTTAGAGTGATTCGATAACCTGCATTTTATCCTGAACTTTGAATCTTTCGTCATCATTTTGTTTTTCTTTGTTCTTCTTATTATTGTAGTAAAAACATGTTATCACAAGATTTACTGGATTTTATTTGATATAATAGTATTCTTTTAAATTTCTATTTCACCTTGACCTTATTGACGGAAAACTTATTTGATGACCTCTGTTGTGAAGTACGGTTACAGGCACAGCACAAAATGTTTAAGCCCCTATCTTCCTATAAGAAAGATATAATGATCCTTCAATTGTATTATCCTTACTAAAAACAGGCTTTCACAAGCACTGTTTTGATCTTGTGAAGAAGACAGAAATTACTCTCATTTTGTAAATGAAAAGCAGAGGTTCAGAAACTGTCAGCTTAGCCAAGTTAAGGGGTGGTGACAGGCAAGCCAAGATCTGGATTTTGTGTATGTCCAGGATCTTTTACATTGTATTACCTCTGCTGGGGTTTGGGTCCTAAAAATGTAAGTGTTAGAAGCATTTGAAAATGTTACTTTGGTGAAAATAGAGAAGAGGGGCAAAGGCCATTAGTGAAATTAGTAATAAGCTTACCTGGTGGTCCCACAGATTAAGATGATGTGATCTCTAGGAATGTCTGAGACTGTTGGAGCCATAATGTTAGATATAGGCCAGAAAAGCCAGGGCTAATACACCCAAAAGAAACCTTTTATGTGCCTCTTTCTAAGAGTATACACAGGCAAAACATCTTTAATTTCAAGGTCAGCACCCTTTGAAAAATTATATATTATATATATGTATAATTTAAATTGACAAATAATAATTGCATATATTTTTGGTGTACAATATGATGTTTGATATATGTATACATTGTGGGATGCTAAACAAAGATAGTTAGCATATCTATTACTTCATATACTTAGTTTTTGGTGGTGAGAACACTCAAAATCTACTCTTTTAGTAATTTTCAAGTATACAATATAGTGTTATTAACTATAGTCACCATAATGTACAACAGACCTCTTGAACTTACTCCTTCTCCTTTTGTATTATTTGACCAACATATTCCCAGACCTTACACCAGCTCTAATAAGCACCATTGTATTCTCTGCTTCTCTGAGTTTGATTTTTTTAGATTCACGTATGAGTGAGATCATGTGATATTTATCTCTCTGTGCCTGGCTTATTTCACTTAACATAATGTCTTCCAAGTCCACCGATATTATCATAAATAACAGGATTTCCTTCTTTTATAAGGCTGAATAGTGTTCTGTTGTGTGTGTGTATATATATATATATATATATATATATATGTTACATAGATAGATAGATAGATAGATAGATGGATAGATAGATAGATAGATAGATGATAGATAGATAGATTGATAGATAGATAGATAGGTAGAATATTGTCTCTATCCATTTACCTTTCATTGGACACTTAGGCTGATTCCATATCGGGGCTATTGTGAATAGTGCTACAATGAACACAGAAGTGCAGACATCTATTGGACATCTTGATTTTGTTTCCTTTACATATATATCCAGAGGTGGGATTGCTGTCTCATATGGTAGTTCTAATTTTAGGTTTTTGAGAAACCTTGATTCTGTTTTCCATAATGGCTTATACCAATTTATATTCTCACCAAAAATATGTAAGGGTTCCCTTTTCTCCATATCCACACCAACATTGGTTGTCTTTTGACTTTTTGATAATAGTCATTCTAACAGCTGTGAGGTAGTATCTCACTGTGGTTTTGCTTTACACTTCCCTTATGATTAGTGATGTTAAGCATTTTTTTTCATATGCCTGCTTGCCATTTGCATGCCTTTCTTTGAGAACTGTCTGTCCAGGTCCTTTGCCCATTGTTTAATCAAGTTATTTGTTTTCAAAGTATATATAATTTTAAATTAGAGAAAAAGTGGACAGTGTACTACAATAAATTCTAATGGAGCCACCACCCATAACAGGTATTCTCCAGAGTCTCATGCAATATCCCAACCTGCTCTGAAACCTCCGTCTGCTTCCACCCACCACACCTCATCACGCAGCCTGCATTCCATTCTAGATGCTGAACCCCAACCTGTCAAACATGTCCACGCTTCAGTACTTTTACTAATTCTGTTTCCTCCACCTAGAATAATCTTGATGATTATGTGAAAGCCCTTCATTCTTCAAGATATTTTCAATTGCCCAGCTAGAATTAATTGCCTTCATCTCTGTGTTCCCTTAGCATTTAGTTTATACAAAAAATAAAGAAGTAGAAATTATAACTGCCCGCAATAAGTAGTTGTAAATGTTTCAAGGTCTTTGGCCATACACTGTAGTCCTTAAAAAGAAGGATCATGTCTATTCTTCACTGCAGTGTCTCTGTGCCTAAGATGATACTATGTGCATAATGGAATACCTACAAAATTAATCATTGTTTAATGGAATCAAGCAGAGATACAGGAATGGTGAGGGAACAGACTGACATTAAGTGACATATATAATAATAAGTTTGATTCATGACCTAGAAAGAATGATTCTTGTGGGTTTGAGAACCACTGGAAGAAGTGCCTTCCTGGGGGTCCAGCTCACTAGAGGACCTGAATATTTCCCTCTACTTTACTGGACCAGAGCCATCATGTACAGATTTATTGGCTATCATTTTCTTCCTTCCATCCAAACTGTTCTACACTTCTGGGGCCACTGAGCAGAGAGGTAGGGAAATTTCCATTTATGTAATTATGAAAAATGCCAGCTGACTAGGCATTTTTCAACTCCTTTCCTCAAAACATGAGGTTTTACAGCCATAGTTCTGCTTACGCTAACTTCCCACTAAAGCACAGACCCTTCAGTTTCTCCTTCAGATGCAGAATTAAATTTCTAAGGCCAAGGTTTATTTTGAGTTCATTTTTGTCTATTTTAGGATGCCATTACTAAAACCTCTTTTCTATGTCCAACTTTCCCCCACCATCTCCCTAAAAGAAGTGGCCTGTAATTTATGTGTATATTTGAAGAAAAATTCTCAAACTTGCATTAAATCCATGTTTGAACTTCTTTATCATTATAGTCAAATCAATGATTTTTTTTTTATTGAAATGGATAGATAATTGTGCCGTGATGCCTCAACATGTATACAAGTAACCCTAAGAGAGACATAGACTGTGTCTGAATGTTATAGGATTTCAGAGGGGCCAGCATTTCATGGAGGGTGTAAATTTAATCTGAACTTTGTATAATAAATAAATTGAATTTAAGTGGAAATGGCAATGCATGTGGAAAAGAATTGAACAATGGTATAGAGATATATAAAATATGTATTTTATAATAAAATATGTATTTAAGAATAGCAAGTAATTTCATTCCCTGAGAAGATTTTTGAAGGCATTAAATAGGTCCCTTAACTAACAAGATGGCATTATTATCAAGAAGAAAAAGGATACATTTCACTAGAAAGCCAGTGATTAGACTATTAAAATTACGATTCTAGGTGACCAATCTGTCAGCAATGGAAGAGGAGAAACAAGAGAATTATTTCAGAGTTTTTTTTTTTATTATGTAGACATGAGAGATAAGTGCCTGGATCAAACCAGAAGGAAAGAAATATATTGCAGAGAATGTGATAAATGGGCTAGAAAAGAAGGATATACCCTTTCAAAAATTTTTTATTAGTTTTGAAAATGGATATCATTGGCTCTTGAAATCCACTGTATGTAATTATCATCTGGGGATTTTTTTAAAAAGACCCATTGGCATGGTAATGTTTCTGAAGGCCTAGGGTGGAGCTTATCATTGATATTTTAAGCCAATGGCTCAATTGTTCCTGACAAAGATGGCACATAGATTATAATTTAAGGAGCACCGATGAATGTAATAGAGGTCTAGGGAAGGAAAGAAAAAGAAAGTCCTGGAACTAGCAAACAATTATTCTGTACAATTCACTCACTGTGTCATTTTCTGACCTTTAACTTTATTCACTAGACATTTGTTAATATTACAGAAAAAATAAAGGGGACTTATCAATAACATTTAAAAAGGAAGACTAACGAGGGTAAAACTTCTCTATTAACATACATTAAAATGGTGTAGCAATTGTAGAAACATCTATCAAATACAGTACTGTTGCCTTAGAGCTCTCAGGTGAGTGACTTGAGGCCATCCAGGTAGGGTGTGGAGGAGTCAAATACTCAGGTGTGATTGTCAGAACCATAGTATTAGATAGAAGGTGATAGGGAAATTAGAAAAGAACTAAAGACAAAATTATAGCAATCTTCACGATAGTGGAGACAGGAGGAGAAATAGAGGAGCAGAATACTGTCAAGTGGAACTTGCAGACAGTTAGCATCAGGATGTTCCCAGTCAGCAAAATTAGAGAAGTTTCACAGCTCAGGGACCTCTTTCTGTTTGTTTCTCATACAGAAGTTCTACGTGTTTTGATAATCATAATGTTTCCCATTACTCTATCATCTTATTATTTCAAAAGCTCCATTAAATAAGGAGCAAAATAATTTATTGTTCACATAAGCGTCTTCTCCAAGTGGTCATAATTACCATCCTCTCCTCCCCTTTTCACTAATGAAACAGCATAAGCCATTAGGCACTTATACAGCTACTGTGCACTGTCAGTCCTTCAGCTGCAAAACTTCAAGTTGAAAAAAAAAATCATTTCATGAACCACTAAAATGCAGTAAAGCATTTGAAGACTGAAAACTTTTGTTTCAGTCTAACATAATGAAATTATTTAAATACATGCTGTTCAGAACAGCTTAAAAATGTTTTGCATCCTGTGACTAAGCAACCTGGAAAATAGTTAAGTGACAAATTATACACACGTGGAAAATAAGAGGTTAATAAAGATTGTCAGGGAATCCTGAACTCAGCTTAGTAAGTGGCAAGAGATTAGTCTTTGCATTTAGAAAAATGTGATATTACTTCCAACCTGGTGAGCCTATTATGTCTGCATCTTCTCAGATTTTTACATGGCCTTGAGCAATTTGGGCTGGAGCCAGATATAACATTTTTATTTCAGCAAATCACTTCCTATTGTTGTACATTTTAAGGATGTACTGAAAGGTACTTTCAAGTCTGAAAATATCAAATGATCACATAGCAATGATACCTCACTTCCAGAGGCCTTTATATAACCACAGTGTTTTCTTTAACAGTTAAACTATCTCAGGAATAGTAATAAACATGAACTACTCTATTACCACATTTTTTAAAAAGCTGTACAGTTTACCTAACCCATGAATAATGTCATATGCTTTTAATCCTCCCTAAAATAAACTAGTGCTACTTTCTCTATGACAGGGGTTGTTAAACATTTTCTGCAAAGGGCTAGAGAGTAAATATTTTCTGCTTCGTGGGACCGTAGGATCTCTGTTCCAGCAACTCAGCTTGCCATTATAGCATGAAAGCAGCCAGAGACGATATGCACAGGAACCTGTGTGCCTCTGTTCCAGTAAAACCTTGTTTATAAACGCAGGCAATGGGCCAGATTTGGCCTGCAGGCCATAGTTTGCCAGTCCATGTTCTACGAGATTCCTTTTCTACCATGTCTATAATGTGAATATGCTTGTGATTTAACACATTGAATTCATCTCATTTATTTATTTATTTTTAATTTATTTTTTACCGATACATAATAGTTGTACATATTTTCATAGCACATGTGATAATTTGATGCATTCATCTGATTAAATCAGGGTAAGTGGGAGATCCATCACCTTAAATATTTATCTTTAGTTTATCCTAGGAACATTTGAATAATTCTCTTCTAGCTATTTTAAAATGTGCACTCAATTAATGTTAACTATAGTCACCCTACTGATCTATCAAATACCAGATCTTATTTCTTCTAACTAAATGTATATTTATACCCACTAATCAACCTCTCTTTATACCTCCTTCCCCCTACCTTTTAACATATTGTATAATGTCCCATACTCTTCATGACAGTCACTTGTCACAACTCAAGTTATAGACAGTGCCCAATTTTGAGACTTTCATTATAGAAATGAAATGGCTATGTGGAGCCCATCAGGGATTAGGGAATCATTGAGAAATTCTTTAAGATAGGTTATTGTTTGATAGACTACTAATTCCAGTAAGTAACAATGGCACGCATTATACCACCACTGTCTTAGTTCATTTGGGCTGCTATAACAGACCACCATAGACTGGGTAGTTTATAAACAACAGAAATTGATTTCTCATAGTTCTATAGACTGAGAAGTCCAATCCCAAGCTGCCAGCATGTTGGTTGTTTAGGGAGGTTTGCTCTCTGCCTACAAGATGGTGGCTTGATGCTGAATCTTCCAGAGGAGAGGAACGTTGTGTCCTCACATGGCAGGAGACCAAAGATCAAGAGAGCCCAATGCTGTGTGAAACCTCTTTTATAAGGACCTTACCTCCACTTACAAGGAAGGAACCCTCATAGTTTAATCACCTCTTAAAGGCCCCACTTCTTAATACTGTCACATTGCCAGCACCTGAATTTTTGAGGGAGAAACATTCAAACCATGACACACCACAATTGGTTTTTGGAAAAATACTATTTTCTAAAATGCCCTATCCTATCCACTATTCACCCTTTTACACACACACACACACACACACACACGAACACACACACACACACACATCCTCATCTGCCTGACAAACTCCTGCTCATTCTACAGATTGTACCCTCTATGAACCTCCCTTCAGACTTAAGGGAAATACCTCCAAGTGCATTGATTTCTATTTGCAGTTATTATATCACATTGTACTTGGTGGATCTTTTGAAAAAATAGCAAGACAACTTAATGGAGAATGAATTATCGAGGGATGAGGTAAAGAAGAGAAAATTGATGGCAAGCTATTTAATGATCCAGGGAAACATAGCAGTGGTTTGAACCAGGAGGGTAGTAGGCAAGATGGAGAGAAGTATTGAGATTCAGATTTTATTTTGGAGGTAGCACCCATAGTTTTGCTAGTGGATAGAATGTGAGAGAAGGAAAAGGAAAAATATCAAGGATAGCTTCAAAGTTTTTGGCTTAAACAACTGGGAAGATGATGGTACCATATACAGAGGATGGTACTGATATCTGGGAGAAAAAAAAAAAAAAAGAGTTCTGCTTTGTCTCTTTTATTCCAAATGCCTAATTGGTGAGGATATCAAGTAGGCAATTGGCTGTAGGAGTGAGGGTTAGAAAATGAGTCAGAGTGGAAGATACTAATGCCCTGCACTGTCTGGGGCTGTCAATAATCCATGAGAACTTACTGTGTGCTCATCCTATGCCTGGTCCTACCCCTTGACCCTTAGGGTAATAAAAGAATAATGACATGACTTCTACTCTCAAGTAACTTCAAGTGTGCCTATAATTACAGTGCACGAGTTAAATATTTGAGTGAATATTATATAAATAATTCAGTTAAATGTTGATGTAGGCAAAAATGCTTAGAGTGTTCAGTGAAAGCTATGATAGACCAGCCTTTGCATAGAATAGGTAGACTGCCACTGACTTCAAATGAATTGGATGGCCCAGAGGAGATAAATTTCATTGATCTTGGGAAAAGTAACTGCATCTCAACCCTATTAGTTAAGGGGTAGTTAGGAGAGAAGTAAAAATCAAGAGCAAGTGAGAGTTTGAGTTGTGATCTTAGGCATACGTAGAAACATATACTCCTTTCTTTTTATGATCGTATTTGTTTTGCCCATAGCCTCAAAGACAAAAAAGGTAAAAGTCTTTGAAAATGCATTTTAAAGACTTTCTATGTAAATCATGAAATATTCTTAAATATATAAACATGTCTTAGAAAATCAGTCATTGAAAATGAGGCAGCATGTGTGAGGTCATCTTTGAAAGGCAATAGTAAGAGCAAAAGTAGACTTTCAGGTAAGGTAGGTGCCATTACCATATTCAGTCTATCACTGGCCATTTGAACAAACTCTGGAAGGTGAGAATAAAAAGTAGGTAAATTATGCCCAGGTAGAAATCAAAACCTTGGGGCCCTTCTTAGGCCTTTCTGATAAGATAATAGGTGATTTCCACTCAACTCATAATCCTAAACTGAAAGATTGTTTCCTAATGGAAACCTGAATTTCATTTTTATGCAATAAAGCATAAATTCTTGGTTAATCTCTGTAAATGTGGGTGCTAAGATTCCTGCATATTTATTTTAGGGTTACATGTATATTCAAATAGAAAAGATATAAACAGTCCAATCTACAATCCTAATGAACAGGAAGCCTATGAGGAAACCTATAGGTTTGAGGATATTAGAAGTAAATAAAGCAGATTTGTTATTGGTAATTCATATTACATGTATTAAGTATTAATTGGTTATTGGTGAATTAAAATAAAATATGTCTTGGGGTGTTTTCTCACATATTACATTTATAAAAATCATAAAGCCATATATAATGTCAACTTGACCATGTATTTTTTTTAAAAAAGTAGTTGAAGAAGAAAGAATTACCCTATTTTTATTGCTGAAACAACAAGTGTATTGACAGTGTCTGTGGATAAATCAACTCTGTTAATGATAAGGAAGCCGGAACATTTTCCCGACAGATTGAAAAACCTAAAGCACAGGCATATCTGATCTTTCTTTAGTGAGACCAAGACAGACTACAAGGTCTGTTGTATCTTTAATATAGGGAAAGACGTGAAAAATGTGTTCCAGATCATTGATGGTGTTCTCATATCAAAAAACATGCTTATGAAAAATGTGGTAGATACTCAGTTGAGATTGTATTAGACATAAAAGGCACTTCAAGTCACTTGAGAAATGATCATTTTTTTCAGAATACTATCCACACAGGTACCATACCTTATTGCCACCATCACAGTCTGGTAAAAGACACACATGTTTACACATGTTTATATAAACATGTTTTAGAAAATCAGTTGTTGAAAATGCAGCAGCATGTGTGAGGCCATCTTTAAAAGTCAATAGTAAGATCAAAAATAGACTTTCAGGTAAATTAGATGCCATTACCATATTCAGTCTATCACTGGTCATTTGAACAGACTGTCAGCATAGCATCCTTTCCCATGCCATGATCAATCCTAAGATAGATACTAGTGAGGAAAAGATCCTGTATTTAGAACCACCTGTCTCTGTTGCATTAGGAATAAGGCTTGCATATTTACCCCTTTACTTCAATACATTGCCCCATCCCTCCAGTTATCTCCTTTAATCCATTTTTATTGAATAAAGTTGACCACATGCCTAATATATATTCAAGGAATTATTCTAGGTAAAAGAGAATACTGAGACGAGCAAGGCACAGTCCTAGAACTCAAGGAGTGGCCAACCCAGTGGAAGAGACAGCATATTCACGTTAATTACAATGCAGCATTTGAAGTACAGAGAATGGAACAATTCTAAATGGAGAATGAAATGTCTGCTTAGAGGAGAGCATTTGAGCTTTTAAGGGAAGAAAGGTTTTTACATGAGTGGAAAAGAGCAGGAAGTTTATTCTAGGCACAGGGAACGGCAAATTGGAAAACAAGACTCAAGTGCTTTCATTGAATCAAGCTATTATATCTCAGAGGACATTTGCGGAAATACTTAGTTTCTGAAAAGGGGCACTACTGGGAAACCTCAACACTTCCCACATTTCCATTTCCAGTGAAATTTAAAATGTTAGCTCTCCGCACTGTGATCAATTCATTGATGAGTGTGAAGTGATACCTATTGGGTATGCCCTATAGTGTCATTGGTACTCATGATGTATAAGTCAGGATTCATTCATCCATTCATCCATTCGTTCAAAAATAGTGTTGGGCTGCTATTGTATGCCAGGAAATTTGCAGGACTAGGGCTGTAGAAGTGATCTCTGTCTTGTAGAAACCTGCAGTTAACAGGAAACAAATCTTTTTTTCTTTCCTTTTTAAAATTTTTGTTCAAATTAGGGCTATTTAAAGAGATGTTCCTTTGCAAGAGATTCAAGTGTTCCCAAAGACGATGTAACTTTTTTCCTGCTCAAGTAAGCTAAGCACATAAGCCAACTTAGCTATCGTTTTAAGGTGAAAGGCACTTGCTTCCAAAGAAATTCAATAAGAAAGAGTTTAACACCAATCTTGATATTTAAAAATGCTGTTAAATAGTGTTAAAGGGAAACTTGACAAAAAATAGTCCCGACTTTGGCACAGGTCTGTTTTCTTTTTTTCTCATGCCATATTAATTAAAATGTTAAAACATCTTGAACTATCTGACTCTCCTGTTTGTTTTGTTAGAAAAGAATATGAAAACCACTGTTGACACACTGACAGTTTGTTGACAGCTTTAGCTTCCAAAGTGTTTGGGAGACTGTTGGCATTACATTTGAAAAGAGTTCAAAGTGATTGTAAACTTGTTTAGATTGTGATATTGAAAACAACACAGGGTGAAATTGTGCTTCTTACTGTCTCAAATGTATCCGTTAGCATCACTGTCTCCTCCCAGGGGTACTTAGAAATTAATTTTCCATCTATAGTCTTAATCCCTAAGGGTTCTATCCAGGAAATGAGGCTATGTTGTGGGATTTTTTTTAAAAGAAATTTCTTTCTAAAGAATGACCTATTAAATTTAGAATTGTACAAATGTGATGTATCAAATACAGCCCTTAATATATTAATAGAATCCTTTTCTTTCCTAGCCATTTTTTAAAAAATTAACAGAAAATAAAAATGCTATTTTACCCATGTCCTCTTTTTTTTAATTTCAGCATATTGTGGGGGTACATATATTTAGGTTACGTATGTTGCCCATGCCCCCACTCCCCACTCGAGTCAGAGCTTCAAGCGTGTCTATCCCCCAGACAGTGCGGATCACACTTACTATGTATGTATATACCCATCCCCACCTCTCCCCTCCCACCTGCCCGATGCCCGATAAATGTTATTCCTATATGTGCACTTAGGTGTTGATCAGTGAAACCTACCCATGTCCTCTTTTAGCAGTGGGGAGCAGAGGGCAGAAATCTCCTCCTATAGCTAGATGCAGGTAATATTCTCACCTCTCAGCTTGTCTGCGTGGCTCCATCCTTAGTTTTCTCTCATTTTCTAACTCTAAGGTAGGGGAGCTCATCGGTGGTCTCCCTGCCTTCTCTAAAGCTGGCAATGGTCAGGTCTGTAGGAGTTTAAAGGCTCTTCTTCCTATTTGCCAAGAGAGAATATCAGGCTGTATAAATAAAGCCTTATGGGAGAAATGCGGTTTTCACATTTATTGTCAAGGGCAGCGGGTACTCAAGCTATGCTGATGTGGGAAAGTATATCCTGAAGACCTGATGATCAGGCTAAAGTAAAATTGGGTGTGTGGATCAGTAGAGGCAAGCTTCTCAGGGCAATCAGACCTCTTGGGAAATGAAAGGGTACCAGCTGCATGTTAGGAAAAATCAACCAAGCATGGAGTCAGGACTTGGGTTACTCCTTATGAGCTATGGGACCTTGACAATTCAGTTTCCAGATCTTCTGACCTTCCTATCCCTCATCTAAAAAAATGAGTAATAACCCTAACTTGACAAGATTATTGCAAAGATAATGCTTGAAAAATTAGTTTGAAATAAGGGCCTATTAAAATGCAAGATATTCTAGTCTAGGACATATGTTTACTGGACCATATCCTGAGCATCTTAAAACTCCACAAATACATATCTGTTGTGGGTCACATATTTCTACATCGTTGTATGTAGGTGTTTGGAAACTTCCATGTGTTGTGATTGAATCTTTTGGTCTTTCTCATCTGAAGCCCTGAGTCATTTATTTAATGTAATGAGTTAATTCTGGAATGTTACTCTTTAAGTACATTTTGGGGAGAATTTAGAAAATATTCACTGAAATACTGTTTTCCAGTCTCCGCTTTAGATGAGAACCCCAGCTGAGAAAGGCTCTGACATACCACACTATTCTTCCTCTCTCAATGGAAAAGTTTAAGGAAACTAAAACATCAAATGGAAGACTTAAATATTTTATAGCCCTTTGTTGTGATGTATATTTCAGAATATCACTATTGACATTTTTGAGTGAATTCCATGCTAAGACTATGGATCAACTTTTGCATTCTCTCCCATGGCGCATTATGCTGTGTTCAGGGCTGGAGCAGGAAGAGAACTGCAAATGTGAATATCTTGTGTTAATATAAATGTTAATATCTTATAATAGTTGCTTAGAACCAAGAACTTTTAGAATTCCCTAGTCATTACTTTTATGATGGCGATGAAGATGATGAAGTCTGAAATACTAACAATTATCAAATAAAAATATATCTAAGCTACAGAATTATTTTATATTTCAAGATTATTTTCTTAATAAACTGAGCAAATAAGCTGACTCATATCTTTGTGATATTAATCAGTTTTATTTTTACTTTGCTGGGAACTTTCAACAAATATTCTCAGGTTAAGTCACTTTGCTATAAATGTTGCCCAACATAAAAACAAATGTCTTTTTATATCTATTAATGTTTTTGTCTTTATTAAACGTTGTCTGTAGATCATGCACATGTGTGTGTGTGTATGCCTTGCTTTCACATAAGGATTATAATTTTAACACTGTAAATGAAAATCTTGAAAAACCAGGAGGCAAGGGATGATTTAGCCCGTGGTTATCAAAAGCACTTGGCATTTATTCTCACGCCCTTCCCACATTCATTTCCAACTTCAAATTTATGACGAATTTTATGGCAGTATAAGGTTCAAAGAGAAGCAGTAATTTTAAAAATGCCCAGGGAAAAGCCAAATAAAATTTTTATGAAATACTTTTTAGAAAAATCATGGGCTGTACAATGTTGCCATACAGCGTGGTTTCTAAGCATCACCTGGGAAATTGCTAGAAATGCAAATTCTCGATCCTTATCACAAATGTACTAAATCAGAAACTTGGGGAGTGGGACCCAGGAATCTGTTTTAACACACCCCACAGGTAATTCTGATCAAGGTTGAGGAGCACACTTTTATAGGAACACACTTCAGTGATCCAGTCTTTGTAGTTTTATACACAAGCATCAGCCCTTTAAATACCACATTTAAGAGAAAACCTGGAAAAGAGTGGAAGAGCTTCTGCTGCCTTCTGACAAAACAGAGTTGTTTTCAGCAACATCACTCTTTTCAGGGGGTGGGGGATACAGGTGAGACCTCATACACATTTCCAGCTGAGATTGGGACTGGTTGTGTGACCAGTCATTGGGGGTACTAGTATGTTCACAGCTGCCGATTTGAGTCACTTAACATAGAAAGCTCACAGTATTCAAGGGTCTAAATAGGGTAGATAAGATATCATGTTTTCTAAAAGCATCGAATACTATTGTAGATTCACTCAGTAAATGTGAGCAATAGGAATTTTATATTCGATTGTAGGTTCTTTTAAATATTTTATTTAAAAATATATTCAGGTTAGTATTCGTGCTCTTCCAGCATACTTTAAAAAGTATTAATATACCAGTGTTTACCATCAGGCCCCTGAGACTGGGTATCATAAAACATGGTAGCCACCTGATAGCGAATACTCCCAGCATGTGAATAAGTGAAACATCCTGTTTGGGAAATGGGTCTACTTGAACCAGACTGTACCAAAATCTGTCATGTATGTGTAAGCTCTTCTACTCCCCATACGGAAATGATCCTTAACCGTTAGAAAGTAAGGACTAAACAAATTAACAAAAGGCAGTACATTTGCTTCATTATAAATGTTTACTAGGATGTTTACAAATAAGATAGAGATGTTAACAGAAAAATATTTGTTACCTACCATGTACTTTGATTTCCAATATCTAGTTCACATATTAGTAGATATCACTCCTGTTATTATAATTGCATTCAGGAAGCCTCTTTATTGTCAATGACAAATCAGTCACCGTTTGTGGACACTGGATGGTGTACTCATGACCCACAGATTGGGCTGGAATTTTAATATAAGAGGAAGTATTTTTAAAAGTTAGGAACTTGAATCGGAAAGGCATCCAAAGAGTTGATTTTGAATTATTTTAAGAAAGGTCAAAAATCAGGGGATTTTTGTTTTAAAAAAATGTAACATCATATTAGCAGTCTAGTATGTGGATATTTTTCATTTTGTGCAGAAAAAAAAGACAAAGTGAATATATTTTAATGGGAGATATTCAACAATATAACCATTTCTTCGTATTTGCCATGTTATTTTAATACGTTCAGTATTTTAGGCAGTGGACTTTTTTTAGCATGAAATTATGTGTGTGATATGCCTCTGCCCTACCAATCACAGCACTAACAGAATGAAAGCATTTTGCCAGAAAACACTATTGATGAGATTTTTTGAAAAAAAAAATGGCATTCTGATCATATTAAAGGATATAAAATTAAAAAAATTAAAAGACAACAAAACTGGAAAGGCTTTTCCAATCCTGGAGGGATTCAGAAGTAATTTCAAAACAAAGAGAGAATGGGGAGAAAATCCCCTCCTTCCTTCAGCATCTTCTCAATAACGTAATCTTTTCTCTCCTTACTTTGATAATATAAACCTATAGCCTTAACTTCTTCCTGGCTCCATAGTGAAATCCATTTTTTTAAGGGCTACAGAGGTGCAAGTGCTTAGGAAAGGAATAAAATAACACCACGTATTTGATTTTCTGGTGCCAAGCTTGCATTTGCTTCTGGCTTTGCCATTCCAAGGAAAGGCTTATACTTTTTCATCTAAACTCTGATGCACCATCTTAATTTAAAATGTATGAGGTTTGCCCTGATGCACATCAGTTTCATCAGTTTCTGGTATCCACAAAATCAAAACTTCTAACTTTCTTAGACACGAAAGAATGGATTGTGAATACCCAGCGAATTTCTGCAAGTCAACATCCTAACAAAACAAAAATGACAAGGTAACTGTCTGCAAGAAAAAGTAACCCAGCATTGGAAAAGAGACCCTCAATTTCTAGTATTCTAGGCAGTAGTGATAGTTGCCATTTAGTAAAGAAGAAAAGCTCAAGCTTTTACATGCAGTGGAGCCAAGGGATCTTGTTAAAATGCAGATTCCTGTTCCCTTTGCCTGGGGTGGAGCTGAGATTCTGCAATTCTAACAGACTCTTTCCAGGTGATTAGATGTTGCAGAACCCTGACCCTAAGCTGTGGCATTGTGTCGCAAGGATATATCTATAGACATAATTTCTTATGAAAGGTGGACTCTTCTACACCATCTTCACGGAGGTTATATGAAGCCAAGGCAAGAAACCAGTTGAGGGTAGATATTCTTTCCAGGACAATCTCTCTCTCTCTCTCTCTCTCCATATATATATATATATATATATATATATATATATATATATACACACACACACACACACACACATACACACATACATGCAATGTTTAGAACATGAAAATAAAAATTTCTGAGCCTCATTTTTCTCTTCTGTAATTTCAGAGGGTTGGAAGTTCCTTCCAGACCTAATACTTTATGATTCCATTGGGCACTGAAAAAATATTCAACAAATATGTGAATGCACGAGGGCATGAATGAATTTTGAGTTATCAAGTTAATTGTAATGGGTGATTCCTTTGTCCTCCATTTATTACTATAGAGGAGCTTAAGAGAGAACTGAGTCATTTTATAAACTTTGGGCAGCAGAAGAAGTGTCAAATAGTGGCCTGAGAGGGTGAGAGAGTGAATGGGGAGGAAGGACAACCTAGGGTAGGTTAGCCAGGCAATATTTTAAATGTTAAACTTCAGATTAGAGAACATGCATTTAAAGTGAGTTCAGGCCACAAGGTTGAGTGTTCTTTTGTGTTCTGTTGTCACAACAGAGAGTTACTGTTTAGAACATGAAAATGGAATTTTCTGGGTCCCAATTTCCAGCTGGTTTTAACAAAGGTTACAATTTTGTTAGTTTTCACAAGAGTTGGTTTTAACAGGGGTTACAGTTAGGACATGGAATTGAGGCCAGGTAAGGAGAAGTGTGAGGTTCTCAGGTGCTTAAGGACATAGAAAAAAGGCAATAGAATAATGGATTGTACATACATTATGCTGTTGTATACCTCCCTGAAGGATAGTTGGTGTGGAAATACCATAAGTGACAAGCTAGCAGTCGGAGAGTAGAAAGCTTGAAACTGAGGTTATGGAAGGATAACTGTTGTTAGTAATGGTGAGGTCTAGGGAATGACTCCCTAAGCCACATAATGTCACTTCTGTGTTCCCAGGTATTATGGAGATGATGAAGGTGTAAAAAGGAGAAGCTGAACTTAAAACTTTAAACATGTATTTTATAATTGGGACCAGATTTTAAACTGACATAGGTCTTCTGTGAACCTAGTTAAGTGACTTGAACATGTGTAAATGACATGCAGTGTTTGACAGAGCTAACTCTGAAGTTTCAGCCAAACAGGTGATAAGAAGCTGAATTTTAAACCCTGGAAAATTAGGTCAGCCAACCATATAAAAACAAGAATTAATAAGCAGCAGATGACATTTTGTCCAACTCTATTAGATTTTACAGTGCAAAAAAAAAAAATTATAGGCAGTGCAAATCATGCACTTGCTGTGCTATGGAGGGCTACGTGGATTGGCTGCTATAGACACACTGCAGCTTTCCTGAAATAAACACACATGGCTACCTGTGAGAAGGTCATTTGGAATATGCATCCACAACAGTGACAGTCATTTAGCTAACACATAGACATCTAAGCAAAAATTATGGTTTTATCTGCAAAAAGTTAAAAAGCTACATAGTAGAATATCTTGGAGTAATACTTTATCACTTCATGCCTAAGTGTTGAACACCTAATCTGCTACTGAGATCTGTTCTTTCTCAGCGACAGCTTCACATTCACAGTGTACTCAAGCAAATGTAACTGCAAATGTAACTGTCTCTACTAATCTAGACATTTTATTAAGTCTCCATCTCTTATTAAATGTTAGTAGGTTTGTAGTCAGGTACACGGGGTAAAGGTTTAAATGTTATAGTGGTGTTCCTTATTTAAAGACATCATCTTCATCAAATCCTCCCTAATTTAATACTCTTTCAAATCTGAGTTATTTATAATGTATATCAGTAGTTAAATGTAATACATTCACTGTTTTCTTAATATCTAACTTTATTTAGTTACAGAGAAGGTATATAACTACCTAAAATAATCCACATACTACTTCTTTATCTATCATTTAAGAGTAGTTACTAGTGTTCTGTGGTATATGAAGTTATCAAACACTTACTCCCTTATCATTTATTGGCAAGGAAGAGAATTGAGTTGGTCTAAGCTACAAAGTAAAGATATCGATAGCTTGTAGAGAGGTAGATAACCTAGCATAGTAGAGGGCCCATTAGATTTAGGATCAGACAACTGAGTTCCTGGCTTACTCTGTCACTCTTGTGCCTCTCATTCCTTCTCAATAAAAAAGTGATAGAAATGCCAACTATGGAGTGGTTATAAGTATTATAGACACTGTATAGAAAGCATCTTGCACAGTGACTGACTCTGTCAACCAGAGGCTGATCTCATCCTTATCCTTTCACAGTCATGACTTTGGGTCACACACTACATTGGGCACTGGTGGAGGATATTAGATTTAGAAGACATTATTGCTGTCTTAAAGGAGTCATTATCTAGTGGAAAAAATTCAAATTTCAAATACTCCAACACATATTTACTGAACATTTACATGTGGTGGGCAGTGTCCTGGGTATTGTGGGTACCCAGTGAACAGAGATGGCCCTTGAACTCATAGAGCTTACTTTCTGATACTTTCATTTCTTGCCCATTAATACAATTTACGTTAACCATGAATGCTGCCGCATTGAGTACTGTTGGTGCTACCATTTGAGTACATATATTTTGTACCTTAAGAATGAAGATGTTAGAAAGGCACCTCTAACTCAAGAGTACATGTCAGCTATGACAGAACTTGAGGTAAGATTTTTCTAGGAATATATATTTACATTAATAATAATAATAGTTTTTTTCAATTGCCTCTTAAAGTATGTGCCATTGCTACTGTTTGGTAAATTTATTGTGGAGTTAAATCATAAAGACTTGAGGCTATTCATGATGAGCAAAACTAAATACAAAGTGAATGTGTCCTATCAGCTGGTATTAAAATGTGGAGAGTTCTGAGACTTATCTCAAGGGTTGAATTGAACATTTTGAGAAAACAGTTTCGCTGGGGCAGAGGAATTACTTAGACTTCACTATGATTTCTAGGTCATCTCAAGTAGCATCCTAAAGAGAAAGTGTAACCATCCTTAGAGTAGAGATTAGTGTCAGGACAAAACTGTATGTTGTATGAAGTCAGTGACCTAGAGCAAACATAAAGTGTTCCATGTTAATACTATGCTTGCCAGAAATGCATTTATGGTGAACTAGAATTGTGCCAATCTCTATGAGAATGTGGACTATAAAATTGATTATGTTTCTGCAAGATATTCCATCTGTAAGCGATGTGCATGAAATATGTTTTGTTAAAATAAAGAAAATTGAATTCAAAGTGTGCACTAAAAATTATCCTATCAGCATGAACATCAACCTAGAAAATTGGATGCAGTCATCTTCCATATTTCATATTTTAACATCTCCCAATATTATGGAACATTTCTCCTATTCATGAATCTTCCTGCCAATGATATGTTTGTATTATTTTAAAACTTTTTGACTTATTTGGCAGATAGCATAGGATAAAAATAGTTTGGAAGGATTATATACACTGGCATTAAATTTGCTTCAAGTCAGAGCACAGAAACTCTGATTGGCACAATTATTTTTAAAATGGTTGACAGATCAATAGAGACTGTGGACAAATTCTGAAAAGGTCTAATGAAAAGAGCCGACACCTGTTGGGTAAGAAAATGGCTTGCTACAATAGACATTTGCAGTGTTTGCTCCTTAGGATTAAGTAGCAGAGCAGAGATAGTCGTTCTGCATTGTCTCCAAGCTAGCTCTGTCAGAGGGTCGGATCCTGGGGAACAAATTATCTTTCACAGGGTCTTTTCAGGCTGTGTGTACTTAAAATAAACAAAAAGGTTAGAATTAAAGATAAGAAAAAGAAAACAAAAGAGCACACAAACAGCTGCTAGCTTCCTAAACATCTCCCAGATGTCCACCTCCTAAAGCAGGATGGTGTACGTGCTCTCTGTTCACTCACCCCAACCCTCCATTGCCATTCAATCCCTGCTCTGTTAGTTGCTACTACCCCTCATTCCTGGTAAATGTCCAAGGGAAATATGCACAGATGCAAGACTTTCCTGCCTGTCCAAGCCAAGAAGAGTGAAAAAATTGAAATGTTGACTGAAAAAGAAGATGGAGGTTTCTGATCCATTTTATTGTTTTATACTGGTTTACTGGAGGGTTCAACTGGGGACTCATGCATTTTGTAAACATAGGAGTAGCAGAAATCTGGAAGAGCTGGAAAATGTAAATAAACAAAGGCAAAGTCTGTCACTGACCTTTCCGTCCACCTCAAACTTCCAGCTTTATTTCTCCTACCTCCTTGTGAGTATCCTCCTGGCTAAACAAAATTCATTTTGGAAATCCACACCTTTGAATTCCATATATTATCTCTGATTTTAATAATCTTCTGTCTTCCTATTAGTCTAGGTACTGAATCATCTTCACTCTCTGAATGAATGAATGAATGAATGAATATGACATTTCTCTTTCAATTGTTTTAATAGGTAGCATACTAATGTCCCCCCTTAGAATAGGTATTTAAGAGATTCTATTTGAAATCTCCTACTATTTCCATTTTTATTTTGATTTTTATTAATAATTACAACAGTTGCTTTTTCACCCTAAATGGAGAATACAAAAAAGATATCAAAACAATATACATTAATCATCATACAGTTTATACATTGTCTTTTATCACCTTCTGTCATCTTGTTTCCAAAATATGGAAGCATTTTTTCTGTGTTTCATTTCTCTATGTTTTTTTTTGCTTTGTTTTCTACCACCTGAGATATTAATATTTGGATGTGGATAATGCACTGTTATTTTTACTGTCACTCAGACACTTTTCAAAAGCAATCTTCCTATGTCAAATTGTCAAAATAAGGCGCATACATGAAAATATCTTTTGACAGTTATTTATAGAATAAAGACAAGTGATGACATGAGAAATAATCTGTGTAGTGGACAGAGCTCAGTAATTTAACCTCTGAATAAAAAATATATCTAAAGTAGACAATAGAAACATCTAAGAGAAAAAATAATATCTTCTAGTATACTAGAAGAAAACTTCTTGTTATGAATTTTTTTAAAAATCTGAGTTTAACAATTAAGAGTTTTCTCTACTCCAGACTAAGTTTTTATCATCATTTATTTAGTATTCATTCTGTCTGTCATATTTTAAAATGTGTTATTCTTCATGAACTCTGAAACAAAGGCTTCAAAGTCTGACCATTGCATGAGAGAAGGAAAATTAGATTTGAGTTTAATTTTCTTGCATTCATGCTGAAATTATTTAACTTATCGTAGAGCAACTGCTTATATTTTTATTTTCTAATTTGTATTTGAATCTTTTAAAGCACAGAAAAATTATGAGACCTACAGAGGAGACAGAATGGGAAAAAATATTTGCAAGTCATAAATCTGATAAGGGACTTGTATACAAAATGTATAAAGGACTCTTATTCCTCAACAATAAAAAGACAACCCGAGTGAAAAATAGGCAAAAGACTTGAATGACGTTTCTTCAAAGAATATATACAAATAGATAATATATAAGATGTTCAACTTTATTGTCCAATAGAAAATGCATATCAAAACCATAAGGAGCTACCTCTCCCCACCCACTAGATCTGCTATAATGAAAAATACACATAATAAGAAATAATGGTGATATAGCACATCTTATATTTTCCTGGTTAGAGCTGGAACCCATACTACTAAGTGAAGTATCCCAAGAATGGAAAAACAAGCACCAGATATATTCTCCAGCAAACTGGTATTAACTGAGTAGCACCTAAGTGGACACATAGGTACTACAGTAATAGGGTATTGGGCAGGGGGGGGGCGGATATATACATACATAATGAGTGAGATGTGCACCATCTAGGGGATGGTCATGATGGAGACTCAGATTTTTGGGGGGAGGGGGGGAAATGGGCATTTATTGAAACCTTAAAATCTGTACCCCCATAATATGCCGAAATAAAAAAAAAATACACATAATAAGAACTGGTGAGAAAGTGGAGAAATTGAAGCCCTTGTACACTGCTGGTATGAATGTAAAATGGTATAGCTGCTGTGGAAAACATTTTAACAGTTCCTCCAAAGTTAAAGATAGGATTGCCATATTCCCCACCAATTCCACTTCTAGGTACATACCTAAAAGAAACAGAGGAATATATTCATCCAAAAAACTTGTATACGAATGTTCACAGCAGCATTATTCATAATAACATTAATAATAGCATTACTAATAAAGTGTGGCAATAACCAGAAAGTCAATTAACTGGTGAGTAGATAAATAAATATAGAGTGATCATACAGTGGAATATTATTCAGTAATAAAAATGAATGAAATACTAATACATGATGCAACATGATGAACTTTGAAATCATTATGTTAAGGGCAAAGACATTATATACTACCATCTGTGTGAATAGGCAAATCTATAGAAAAAGACATTGAATTATATGCTTTACATGGAGGGATTGTATAGATATATGTGAATTACATTCTAATAAAGCTGTTTAAAAAGTAGCACAGCACCAAAAAATATAAATTTATTTTGATTGGTTTCCAGTGTCTCATGGAAATGATTTTTTTTTAAAAGACGAAACTTATAATCAATTATGCCTAAAATTTTACATTCCCGTGGTTTTCTAAAAAGTATTTTCACCCTTTTTAGAAAATGCATACATTTCAAATTTTCTCATACCTTATGATCTAGAATTACTAACACATAAGCAAGGAATAGGTTCCATTATCACATATGTAGATAATCTTGAACTGTCTCTGAATGAATTGCTTCAAGAATGCATTCATTCTTACAGCTCCATTTCAAGATCTAAACAACTTTTCTGACCTCTCACCTGTCGTTTAGTTCCAAATCTCAGGCTGCCTCCAGAACATTTTGATTTTAATATCTTAATTCCATAATCTTTAACTAAATCCACATGCCATAACTTAATTTTCCCACTTAGAATCCATAGTACAGTAAATTATTTTATGCACCAAGGTAGCTACCTCCTGAATCCATACCCCTTCATTAACAGGGCCTGTCTCCCAAACCCCTGCAGATGTATCAGATATATGGAGACACTATCAACTCCTCGTCCTTCCCAAGTCAATCACCAGGAACCACAGATTCACTTTTGACAGCTATCCTAGTTTCCTCCTATACTCTAGGCAATGTCTGAACTCCATTCTGTTTGAGCTTTTCCATTTAATAGCTGTAGGATGTTGGCACAGCCCTTAAAATCTTAGTGAACTAGAGAATAGAGAGTCATGTCTTCCCTTCCATCCTAATGATGCCGTTATGAAGACTAATGAACATACCAGCAGTTTGTGGGTCGCCATTTTGAAAAATTATATGAGCTTTCTGGAAAAGTTATTACATGTTACATTTAATCCTTTTATCTAGTAAGTACTTGATAAATATTCTTTACTTAATAAAAAGTATAGCCACATTGGTTAATAGGGAAAACAAGACCAGGAAAGAATCAGGATAACAAATATAGGCTAAGGGTTAATGAGGTTTCAGAATAATTTAAAATGAAACACATGGAGGTAGTGAGGGCACAGTTCTCAAATGTGTCACTGTTATGTCATTGGGACAGGTAGAAAGATTTTCTTACTAGTCATAGACTAAATCTATACTTACATTTATCAACAATAGTAATAATACTTGACACTTACATAGTACATATCTTGTGCCACTCTGTATTCTAGGTGCTTTGCATGTATTACAGACATTTTCCACTCTATCACCAAGACATCTTTCAGTTCAATGATCTCTTTATAAGGTCATTTAATAATGTTGGATGGAGAATACTGAGCTAAGAGTTTGAATGAATATATAAAAATAATATTTGGGGGAAATCATACCAATTTTAAAAGATTATTACATTTTAAAAATATAGCCCTACTTTTCAGAGAAAGTTTTATTTTTCAGGTATCATAGACTAGATTTTAATAATAGGTTATTATACTTGAACTATGTAATACATGGGTAGATATATGGTGTGCATTATACACATAATATAACTAATACATACATTTTTGCCACTACTAATTCTAAACTATGTCTGTTTTCATAAAGGCTATTTGTTCACATATACTAAAAAGAATTGCTTCCCATCTCTTTTAGTATTTATTTATGTTGAAATACAGCTTATCTATCAATTAAATTTGGTCCAGTGGTTAAGCTGCTAGTTTCAACTTAATTCCCTCATTTGTTCCCCTTTTATTCAAGCAAAGTGCCATTTAATTTATGGCTTCTTTTCTTTCCCTCTAGCCTAAGCTTCTTAGAAAATAAATGAGGCTATAAGTCCTCATTTAGCCCTTCTTAGTCCTGTGGATTCTGGCTGAGGATTTGAATCTTGTCAGTCATTCAGGCTTCTCCTGGAGGCCCTGTTGCTCTCCTTTGGCTCTATCATTTTTTTTTTTCTTTGTAGAAATTTGTAAAAATTTTTTATAGGAATTTTGATATTAGAGCAGCTACCTAGTCTGAATCAGAATCAGCCTCTCAGAGCACCATGGCTTTCACACTCACTTTGGCAACCTTGAGATCACTTGGAAAATATGAATAACTGGGAATTGAGAAGGGCTTCTTAAGCCTTCCCTTGGTTTTCATTAGTCTGCTTAGGTTGGAGAGTGTATTCAAGGGCCTCTGTCCATTGGGCACCAGCTGGATTTGTATGGTGAGTAATGGTGCCAACTTATTCTGTGTAATTTCTTGCACTTGGTGTAGTTTTTGACTTAGGTAAATATTAATACAGGGTCCATTTAAATTCTTGAGGACAGACAGAGAAGATATACAGTGTTAGAATTCTTAGCTAACAAGGGATACTGCCAAATGATAAAATATTAATTCTATTACTTTGCATGCAGATATGTGAGAACTAGAAGCAATTACCCTGGCTCTAATTGCTTCATAGATGAATACAATTATGATGTTACACTCATTCTGTCTGTATTCTCAGTATAAAATAACATCCACATAAGACAGTCAGAAATTTCATTTAAAAGTAAACCTTACCAATGTGAAATATATTAAGGCAATAAACTAAGAGATTAAACTTTCATAAACAGTAAGAGCTCATTGTTTTGTAAATGAGTGTATAATAATATCTTTGCAGCTCAAATGAAACCATAAAACTGACTGGGGGCCTCACTTTTTTTCGGCAAACTTTTGATTTATCTTTTTAATCTGTTCTTAGCATTGTATAGCAATTAAACACTGGAAATGGGCTCTAGTCTTCTTGCCACGTTGCTCTTCTCCCATTTCACTTCTGTCATTTCTTTTATAATGACAAGCAATTTAGAGGAACAAGAAACAATTAGAATGTAAGTAGCTCCTGCTGTTACAGGTGTTCTCTACTAATGAATAAAAATGGGATTTTAGAAAGGTGAGATTTAAGGAAAGATCTCTTTTGGGGTTTAGAAGATTTAAAGATCTGTGGACAAAACTTAGAAATTAAGCACAGATTCCCAAATCCTAGTTGTATCAGGGGAATTTGGTAAAATATTAGTTAGCTGTTGAAAGTACCATTATTTGTAGGTTGGCTAAATGAAATTGTTCTTCTAATATAGTAGTTCTCCAATGTCAGTGGGCAATCAAAATCACCTGGAAAGCATGTGATGGGTCCTACTCCCAAAGTTACCATTTCAGTAGGACTAGAATGAAGTCAAGAATTTGCATGGCAACAAGTTCCCAGGTGATACTGACATCTTGATGCAGGGGCCACACTTTGAGAACCACTATCTGTCTACTTCCCCTTAAAGAAAACTTAAAATGTTTGACAGGCACATTCTCAAGGTTATGATCCTATGACACTGGTATGTGGTAGACTTTGGCAGAAATAGACTCACTTGGGATAAATAGATACACAGATGATTAAATGACTCGCCCAATATAATACAATTGAACCCTACTGGAAACCCAAGACTATTTCCCTTCTAATTCAGTGCTACACTCTCTTAAGTAAGCAATGTCCTTCCAAAAGAAGTTTCTGGGACATCGTTCATTCACTTAAAGGCAACAATTGAAAGAATTATAATTTTGTTGTGAGTCTGACTTAATGGAGAGCAGATGGGTGACTCAGATAACAGGGTAGCTATGAAATTAAACAGGCCAATTAGACTTCACTTTCCCAAGTGGCTCCAGTGTCTGTATAATACAATGGGAGCCAAATAGTTTCTTGTTTATAAAACCTCAGTTCCAAACATTAATAATTTATTGAGCAAACACTAGATTCATTTAGGTTCATAATATACACTATATAGGTCTATCTGTACATTGTATATAAAAAAAGGCTCTTGTTTCAAACCTTAGGATTTTAAAGGGCATGGCATGATATGTAGATGTCTTTGTTTTTCACCGACATTGGGGTACAATTAAGAATACATTGACATTAATATCTCTAATTCACTGGCAAGATACTCTTCTCCCACAAATGGTATACTTTTGACAGCCATTTCCCTGATCCCTATGAAGATTTGTCTAGTTGTTTCTTGGCTGAATCCAGAATAATTTGCACATATACACCCACTGCTGCTTCACTATTTCTGCCTTGCTCTGCTGCCTCTATTGCTGGTGTCAAGCCCAGTGCAGGAGGCAACTTACAGCTGCCACTGCTGTCAGCTCCCTCCACGGGCCTGCCGCTCCGCTGCCTGCTTCTGTTTCCTGGTGTTCCTAGTGTTGGACACTCTCTTGGTAGCAGCTGGAGTTTTATTCCCTTGCTCCTGACTGCACTGGGGCCATACACTGTTTAGTTGAACAGTGACAATGCCCTTCTCCCTAACATAGAAGCCCACTTTGTCCCTGGGCCCCAGAGAAGTTTCAGGTCTCATGAAGTCTTGTCTTGTCTTGTCTTTTCTTTTCTTTTCTTTTTTTTTTTTTTTTTTTTTTTTGAGATACAGTCTCACTCTGTTGCCAGGGCTAGAGTGCCGTGGTGTCAGACTAGTTCACGGCAACCTCAAACTCCTGGCTCAAGCGATCCTTTTGCCTCAGCCTTCCGAGTAGCTGGGACTGCAGGCATGTGCCACCATGCCCGGCTAATTTTTTTCTATATAGTTTTAGTTGGCCAATTAATTTCTTTCTATTTTTATTAGAGACGGGGGTCTCACTCTTACTCAGACTGGTTTCAAAGTCCTGACTTTTTGAGCGATCCGCCTGCCTCTGCCTCCCAGAGTGTTAGATGACAGGCGTGAGCCACTGCGCCTAGACATCATGAAGTCTTTAGGAAAATAATAATCACTCAACTTTTACTTATTTCTCTTATTCTTCCATTATTGTAGATATCTTCCATGAGGACAGACTCAGTGAAGACACTCAATTGGCCTCTGAGTTTCTTGCTTTTCTTAGGCACTTGTCCACAAAACTTTGTTCCTGAAGAAAGCTCCCAAGCTCCTCCTTCTCCAAGCCTGTCATTTCATACTGGTAGCCCACCCGGGTTTAAATCAGACACAAGCAAACTCTGGATCCCCATGTGGGCTCAGCTGACAGTCACTGGACATGCCTGAGTATACACGGTCAAATAGTGGTGTGAAGGATATTGGACACTAAGAATAGGGGAAGATGGGGGGCGAGAGATAAAAACGTACCTATTGGGTACAATGTACATTACTCTGGTGATGGGCACACTAAAAGCCTTGACTTGAGCATCATTCAATTCATCCATGTAACAAACACACTTGTACCCCTCTAATATTTTGAAATTAAAAAAAAATTAAAAAGGAAGAAAACTTTGTTGTAAAAACAGCTTCAGACTATTTGGAAAGCATTCGGGAGTCAGTTGAGTCAGTTTCACTATATTCTCATCTGGCCACCTTTCTGCCACTTTTCTAAATTAAATGGAGCACCTTCCTCTTTGTGTTGTAGGTTGTCCTAGATTTCCACACAAACCCAAAGGGAATCATAGAGGTTGAAGCATGTGATAACTTGAAACAGACTTGAAATGGTTTCGATCCTGGCTTTAAGACTGTTTTTGTTTGAATGTGACTTGTTTGTTTTTTAGGAGGCCCATTGACAATATGGCTGGCTTTGAAATTCAGATGAAAGAGATGACATTTCCTTGTGAGAGAGTTAAACTAGTTGATAAATTGTTATTGTGCTACCTTTCAGGGTATGGCCTATAATTAAACCACAAAAAAGGACATTAAAACAGGACATTGAAAAAAGGTGATGGATGTGACTCACCTCTTCAAACCAAAGAAATTTAAAATTAATGCCCAAAGTCCAAAGTCAACTGTGCAGTTTTAAGCATTGTGGAATAATTTGCTCTTGGGGAAAACCTTAGCTGATGCCTGGATCTACTAAATACCACAGCAGGATATCTATTAAATAATAAAAGCCAGGGTTTGCTTTAAGTTTTTATCCATCCTAGATGCATATGTCTGTTTTTCTACTTATATGTTTTTAATAAGAAGAATGGTTTATAACCAATTTGTGTAATGCTATATCATCTTCATAACTGAACTTGACTTCATGGTTATATTTAAACCATTTCAGAAGAAATGCCTTCTCTTTCCATGAGCAGTGAAGATTTATGTATTTGACTTTCAAGTCAACAACTGTGTAGCATTTAATGCCGAATCAAATGCAACATCAAATTACCTCGTATTCATTTAAGTGAATTTGCAGATTTATGGCAGATGGGCACAGATCCAAGGAACTAGGGAAAGGACAGTCACCCTAGATGATTATACAGAAGGAAAATGAAGTAAATATCTGAAAATTAATTACTTGTAAGGTTAAGGTCTGCTCTTGGAAAGAGTCAAGAGCAATTTATTACACAATCAATTTGTAAGCACCGGGTGTGTAACAAAGTGGCAGGTAATATGGAAACCATGCCAAGCAAAACTAATTTCCCTCTTTGACAAACTGATTGATCCTATAGACTAGAAGATCCACTGGTTACAGCCCAGTTTGATCTATGCACCATTATTAATGCTGTTTCACATGGAATGTTCATTGACAGCTTGCAAAAAATGGCTTGGGTAGAATAATAATCAGGTAGATATTGAACTGGTTAAAAAAAAAATGTTCTTAGGCTTGGTCAGTAAATAGTGTAAGGACACCTTTGCAGTTATTTAGAACTTTCCCACAAGTTTGATTGTGGATCTGATTTTTTTTTTCTAACAAATGGTTTCATGAAAGAATATATATTATGTTCATAGGGACTTGAGGCAAAGTCAGTTTTTTTAGAGCATCTTTGCCAGAATTTCTGAAAGGCAGATTGAGAAACCAGAGTGATGTTTAACAAATCAGAGTTGTGATCTAAATTAATTGGGAAGGAATTGCTGGGTGATTAATGCTAAAATATATGTCTAAGAAAACAACCACAACAAAAATACACGCACTTAATCTCATAAATGTAAAATTAAAACAAAGCTTCTATGTGTACATTAGTATCTACAACTTGTCCTGCCTTTTCTATTACATCTCTGCCCCAAAGTACACTTCCTGTTGCCAGAGAAAGATATCAGGCACGTCTGAGCTGACTTTGGCACCAATGTATATAAGCAACGTCGTTTGATTATTTAGAAGGGAAAGCCATTTTATATAATCAGTGAAGGGCTATTACATTTTGGCCTTTGTCACTGAAAGACCAGAAACAGAAAGACCTAATATTTGCACACAAGCCCATGCAGAGGGGGGAGAATGGTTGATCAACTCAAAAGAGAATAGAGGACACACACGGTTTTAGGAATATATTTAATTTTAGGAATATATTTAATTTTAGGAATATATTTAATTTTCCATTACATTATCTTTTTGATCAATGATATCACACAACTAATACTTTCCATCTATTTTTGTCACCAAATACATTATTTTTTGCCATTTTCAATAAAGATATGACTTCATCGGACTGATACGATGAGAAAAATAATGCTCATCTTTTATATGCCAAGATCGATTTTAAATGGATAATAATGGCCATGGTTGCAGCAAGTGTTTTCATTATTGAGAAATTAATAATAATAATGACTGACAATTATATAGTGTTTACTAGTGGTAGGCACACTCAGAATTACCTAATGTACGTCATGTCATCTGCACACCCTATGAGGACTATAATATTATTATTTCCATTTTGCAGATGAAAAGACTTAGGTCAAGACTAGTGGCATATGCCTACCTCTCAACTTTTGGTAAAACCAATATAATCATGATTTTCAGTGATTATTGATGGTGTGTCATTCCAGTTATATCCAATGTAACTCAAAGGCTGTATTTAGGGCATCCATTTTTCCTCTTCTATAGGATTGCTTTAGATAATACTCTGCACAACTGTTTGATTACATTTCCTATGCAGAAAAGGTAGAATATAGCTTGGTAGTTTCTGTATCTCCATAAAAGATAGCTATTTTAACCTCATAACATTCATATTACCAAATAAGTGAAAAAATGCATCAAAATTGACCTAAGAAGTTTTAAAAGTAAACATCTTTAAAATAATCTAATTAACATTCTTCAATTTTGCATAATCTCTGTGGAGAATGTAGTCCCGGGTTTATTTCTAATAAATATTTGTTTTAAATGTTTTTTATAATACTATATTTTTTGAAATGAAAGAACAAAACAGCCCTAAATAGTTTATCTGGAATATATACTTGATTATAATTGTTTCATTTAAAAATCCTTATTTAATTAGTAAAATACAGTAAGGATAATCAAGTATAAATGATTTAAAAATATCTTGGGAAAGATGTGTTTGTTCTAATATTTAAAATAAACAGATATTAGTTATCACAAAGTTCTTTTTTAGTGAAGGGACATTTAGATTTTAAATAACTTTTTACAATTTAAATATGTACTATATGTAAATTTAACTTTCTCACTTTATAAAAGAATACTTTATCAAAGAAATAAGTCTTTTTTAAATGAACAAAACTTTCATATTATATTGCAAGAAAATAATTATTTATGAAAAAATGGATTATAAAGGTGATGATAAAGATGTATCAATATCATGTGCAATAGTATATATATTAATGTTCCTTTAAATTTTAATATTTTATCTTTTATAATAGTTTAGCCAGTGGTATTCTATAGGTGAATAACACATTTTAAGAGTATTCTTAATGTAACTGCTTTTGGTTTTTCTTTCTAAGTTTCTGATTAGGAGCCATCTGCAAGGTTGTGTGTGTCAAAAGATAATTTTAAATTATGACAAGATAGTAAACAGGAGAAACACATGGTGCCTTTTGTTGAGGATTACTCATTGCTCTATAAGGAATAGCTTTTAGTCTTGGTCTTTTGCTTCATTTTTATGCAGTACTTATTCTAGATTTATGCCATTCACTAATATTTCTTGACGTAGTTCCAGAAAAATGTTAAGTGGATATCTACATACTGTTTTTTAAAGCACACGTTTTAATTCTTGATTTTGATTTTCATTAGGCATTTATGTGAAATGAAAATATCTATATAATCTTTTGAAATTTACATTTAAGGATCGCACTACTAGCAGTCATACTAAATAAATCATTGCTATTTTCAACATGGTCACCCTTAATTCATCTTTTGAGTACATTCGGGATAATTTAAGCAAAATTAGAATTATTGGCTGGTAGTGTTTTTATGACATGTACTAAAATAATGTTATTCCCAACTTTTCCTGTTTCTACTTTGGAAATGTAGGCTCTTGGGGCTTTGGGGGTCCACTTAATTTGACATCTTTGGCACGTTGAAACAGAACCTGGCTGGGAAAGACACAAAAAACTACTTTGGCAAAGGATCCATCAAGTGACCCGTGAACAAAAGCGAGATTGGGTTGCCCTTTGAAATAAACCTATTTGAATTTTATTATCTCCAGAGCACCTTGTGTCTCTAATCTTGTGAAAGGTTAGTATTCTATCCATCAGAGCAAGATTAGAGTCCTGGTTCATGTCTGTACTTGATGATAACTGAATGCAGCAGTTGGAGCTGGAAGAGGGAGATTCATTACCATCAGCAGTTCAAAAAGAGAGGAGGAAATGAGCATGAAGGAGTCACATTTACAACATAAGCTACCTATTCCCAGGTCAGGATATTTAAAACAAAACAAAAGACTGCTGTTTGGGGAAAGCGTTGCAGAAATTTTTAAATAAGGTTGTCCCAAACCAGACCTGTCTTAAGGATACCTTTTGCAGAGATTACCAATTTCCAATAAGCAGATTCCTTCTTGAAAACCACACCGATTGCTTTTGGGTGATTTGTATGAGACATATCAGAGGAAAAATAAGAATGATATCATATCACTATATACCATGTGGCTAATAACAACAACAACAAAATAAAACACCCACCAAAGTGTGAAATAATAAGCCTGTGATATGAATTAAAAATTTTTAAAAATACTCAACTGCATGTCCTTTTGGGGAATTTTTACATTTGATCTATAGTGGTCAGAAAGTGTAATATATAAATAATTTGAAATTCATTTGGAAAATATGCCTCTGACTCAAAATGTGTGTCACTTATCTAGGATTTAATATGACTTTTAACATGAAGAAAAATAAGATGCATACATTCAATACTGTAGAATTTCATAAAGGTGTTGCCATTCAATAATCAATACATTATCAAATACTTAAAGAGAATCATTTTTTGTCATTGCATTCCAAATGATGTTATAAAAGTAAAATAACCATCATACAACATGAAATTAATGATTTAGATGTTTTTCTTTGAGAAGAATCCTGTAAATGACTGGCAAAATTAATTTAATCAAGGTTAAGCAGATTCAGATCAACATTAAATTAATACATATGCATTTAGATTTTATACAGTAATACTTTGTCTCATTATGTAACTATACCAGGATATCTGTTGTTGTGTATTTATCAAAAGTATATTGATTACCCTTGGAAGTAAAACATCTATGATTCCAAATGTACCTGAGATTATTTTCCTGTTGATAGAGTTAAATATTAAAATGATTCCTAAAATGTGACGTGGGTGGCCATGCCATGTCTAAGTCCTATCCAACAAGGGCAAGTGTATTGTAAGAGACAGAGGTGCTGGGAAGGTGCCTTAACTTTTTTTTACTTTTGTCTTTGTTATCAAATTGTTTATAGAAACATTTTTAGAGTTACATAGTTAATTATCCTGTTCATCTAATTGCCATCAAAAGCTCTATAGAGAAAATGAGCAACAACTTTAAATTCAGAGTCATTTAAATCTAGGATCAATTTTTTGTTTGTTTTAGTTCAGGCTATCTATAATAAGAAATAATGAAATTTTATTGGCTACTGATTACACCAATTTGGGAAACATTTTCTCTTTCTAGAAATACATACAAATTATCTATATTTTAAAAACATTCATTAGAATATCAAAACTATATATTTTCTTATATTCAATTAATAATTACCTACCCTTTTGAAACCATTATTTTATTGCCAGCATGCTGTGCCTTGGAGACTACTACTTATTTCTTTCTTATATTAAGTCCTTTTTACTAATCAGTATGTATCCTCTGGATTTAGTCAAGAGACCCAAATTCTATTCCCTGGTATTTTGTTGACATATTCTGTGATTTTTAGTAAATTTCTTACTTATTTTCTGCCCTCTCTGTGATATTTCTTTCTTTGGTCTTAATTCTTGGGCTGGCCTTTATAGGTTTATTAAACAAAATACTTTCATTCTATATTTTAGGTCCTTTAATTTAAAATATTATTTGTTGTTCTTTTCTAACTATGAAAGGAATTTCCATTTGTTGTAGAAATTTTGGAAAATTAAACAAAGCACAGAGAGGAAAACACAAAAGAACTATAACCTTCAACCCGTTGTGAATTATTATTAAATGTCTTCTTTTGATTTTGTTCTCGGTGCTCGTGTTTATAAATTCTTTACAAAATTGGGATTGTACTGGGTATATAATTTTGTATCTCTTATTTCTATCTTAGGAGTTTCTTAAGACATGCAGTCTTATATTAAAAGGTAGATTTCCTGTGACTCTGATGGAGCTTATGTTTCAGAGGCCTTCACTTTAATAGGCCCCTTCCAAAGCTCTATACCTAATTTTTTGTGCTTGTAATTTTGTATTATGAATATATTTGTTAAAGAAGGTCTAAAACTTGCATCAGCTACAATCCTCATAGAATCCAGGTCTGCCTTGGAAGACACTAAACCTGAAGGAAGACTGCCTGGATTTGTAATTCCAGTTCCTGCTAGTCATGTACTTTAGAAGTTATGAAAATTTTCCTGTGCCTCTGTTTCTCCAAATGTAAAATGTGGATAATAATTATAACTATCTCATAGGGTTAATGATAAGATAAAATTAGTTAAACTATGAGAATCCCTTGGAATGGTATCTGATTCATAGTTTGTGTTTAGTAAGTGTTAGCTTTTAAATATTCCTTAAAAATAATTATAAATACAATATTTTACAGTGTGAATATACCCTTTTGTGGGAGTTTAAAATTACCTGTTTTGGCTAATATAATCTTTGTACACAAATCTTTGACTTTACCTTTGTAGCTGAACTGTGTCCTTGTATTAGTTTTCTTTTCCGCTGAAGCACTTTCACTCTTTCTTTTTATAAAAAACTACTTTAGTAGTATATATCAAAGAAGTTAAAGCTGTTATTTTTAAAAAATATAGATAGTTTAAAACAACTCAAAATGAAATGGGGTATAGCAGAATATACAAATATGATATTATTCAATTTATTTTTTTAAACTCTTGTACTTTTATACATACATTTGCTTTAATTTAGACATCTTTTGGGCAAAGTAAATTTTTTATTCCAGGACTTTTCATGTTTTCAGTATTGCCAAGTCTCCTTCCTCCCTCCTTCCCTTCCTCCTTCCTGTCTTCCTGTCTTCTCTCCCTCCCTCCCTCCCTCCCTCCCTCCCTCCCTCCCTCCCTCCCTCCCTCCCTCCTTCCCTTCCTTCCTTCCTTCTTTCCTTCCATCTCACTATATTGTCCAGGCTGGATTTGAATTTATGGGCTCAAGAGATCCTCCTGTCTCAGCCTCCCAAGGAGCTGGGACTATAGGCATGTGCCTATATATAACCACACCTGGTTATATATAGTATTGTTAGTTTTTGATGGACTATAAAGGATATAACTTTAAAATGTAGCTTTAAATTAAGATATAATATTTCCATAAAAGTTTTCATGTGCAATTACACTTTCACAATTCAGTATCTCCCAATCCATTTAGCATTTAGTTTCTGTTGTCAGTGTTAGATGCTTAAATGCTGGCTTAGGTGGGCTGTGTTAGGCATTCCCTTTTTCCTTGGTCATGAATTAGCTGGGGGATTATCAAGCTCTGTTCTTCCTTCTTCCCATGCTGTGCCCTTCCTTCCCTCATTTTGGGATGAGCTCATGAAGGTTGAGGATGACTTGGGAGAGTGTGTTAGGTGCTGGTGAAGGGAAAAGAAATGGAGGACAAAGGAAAAGAGACTCATACTCTTTTGACCCCAGGCGCACTGTTGGTGCTCCTCATATGCTCTTGATACCCTTTCATCAACACAGCTCTCTTTTTCTAAGACCAGAACACTGACTGTCTATTGCGAGGAAAGAGAGAAGGGGAAGGAAAGGAAGAGAGGAAGAGAGTTGGGGCTTTCATGTTGTGTAACATGGCTCTTTCCCCATCATCGTCCCTCCTTCCTCTGCCCATGTAAGCACCATCTTGCACTGACTGACATGGAAGAGCTAGAGGACAAACAGCTGCAGTGATTCTCAGTCTTGGCTGAGCACTGGGGTCACCTGCAGAGCTTGACGATCTACTGACACCTGGATCCCACTCCCAGAGATAAAGATTTAATTCATCTGGAATGCAGCCTGGAAATCAAGATTTTTTAAAGTGTTTTTAATGGGCAGTTTAATTTGAAAACCACTGAATTATATGAAGAAGGAAAGAGGAAATAAATTCCATTTGGCTATTTCTCTTCACTCTCCTTAAAGCCTACACAATCTGTTGTTACAAAACCCCCAGATCCTTGTCCCTGACTTTCACCTACAAACCAGCCTTCAGCCCATGTCTCAGAGTTCACCCTTGGTGGTTTGGTGTTGGAGGGGTTTTTCCATTTGCTGGCCCAGAAAGTGTTTGAATAAAAGAAGGAAAAGGAGCTGGAGAAAGACTTGGGTTTGTGAACAGAGGAATATATATTTCTGCCATCTTTGTTTGGAAGCCTAATTATTTCTTTCACTTGAAAATAAAATTTTAAAAAATCTGGAAATGATTTTAAGTTGCCTTTAATGCAGTTCCATACTGTAGGTGCATAAAGGGTTAAGCAGACATCCCACACTGTGGTTAATATCATTTCTGAAAGAAAAATGGTAGTCGGGTTGTGGGCAAGACCCAAAGGGCATTGTCTGTAGGCTAAGAAACTGTGTAAGATGAAACTGTGTAATGATGAAAGTGAACTGTGAAAGCATCTCAGCTTTTAATTTTATATTCAGTGCTTAGGGTAAGATAGAAATACAGTCCACAGGCTCAAAACAGTTGTTTGCTTTTAACAGCAACCATCAGCAAATTTCAAACTTAATTCATGATTCTGGGAATTAATAGTTTATCTATACCACCTTGAGAACATGAATGGTCTAATCGGTCTTTCTTACTTTAAAAGATATCTTTGGGAGAAATAACCTACCAAGAAATAAAACATTTATCAATCTAATGTGCAAAGGATCAGTACGTATAGAAAAAGTTTAACCTTGTGAAATGTGAATTCAAGTCAACATTTCTACAAACTGCTTTAGTGCTTCAAATCTCCCTATATCAACCAATTACATAGTGATGCTTTTCAGGTAACTTTCCTTTGGCAGCTGAATTACACATCTGATTCTGAAAAACCTACTGGCATTTAGTATCTTCAGCTAACTTTAATGGTATTAAATTGCAAGAATTTAGTACAAGATATTGATTATTTTTAATGAACATTGTGATTGTAAACTGATGACTTTTCATTAAAAAATTCTTCATGGAAAAGTCTATTAGATTAGATACATTGCAAAAATATAAAATGGTGATGTTCAATTGACCTGAACAATGTATTAAAAATGCATTATTATATTTTTTATTTACTTGATTTATTGGTTAGGAGTATTTCCCCAGAACTCTTGTGTTTCCACTTATTTATATCCAATTTAATGTAAGTTTAACTCTTAATGTATAAGAATTTCCAACATACATTAGAAGTAATATCATACAAATAACTTTTGGACCAATATAGTGAGGGATTTTTGAACTATGCATTATAGCATTTTTAACAGTTGCTATATTTTTAATTTTCTGAAAATAATTCTGCTTGTTTAATATTGAGCATTACAGTTTTTTGTAGAGACTGATAGTTTTGTATAAGGTGTTAAAAGTTTAAATTTCTATTTTTATTAATTGTCATGAAGAGAAAGTGAAAAAAGAAATTATAATAAAAATACATTTTCTTAACCTAGTTTCAAAGTAGAGTATTATATTTTTATTTTTATTTTTCATTTATATGTTTTCTATTTCACATGCCTGCATTACTGTGGGATTTTCCCCTTATGAAAGTCTGCAGGAACTCGTTAGACTACAACTTTAGAAAAATTTAAGGGTATCTCACTTTAAAATCACTAAAGTCACCTAAATCCTCCAAGTCATTTACATGATTTAAGAATTTATTTTTGAATTCTAGTTACCTTGCAGGGAATGTAAAGAGATGAATGGGCTATAGAGTTGTCAGAGTACATTTTTAACATATAGGTTAAAAATAATGGAAGAAAAGGAACTTTTGTTCTGCTACTTATGAGGGAGTTAACAGACTAATAATTAAAGTGTCTTCCTGACTCTAAGAATTTAAAGGCACAATATACTTTGTTGAATTAATTTATCTTCAAACATCTCACTTAAGATTTTGGCCCTTCATGCTAAGGATCCCCAAAATTTTTCCGTAAAGGGCTAGATATTAAATATTTTTGTTGTTTTGCAACACATGTGTCTCTGTGACATATTCTTCTTTGTTGGGGTTTTGTTTTTTTATTTGTATTCAAACATGTACAAATGTAAAAACCATTCTTAGCTTACAGCACTTATAATAATAAGTCACTCACTGGAAGCAACCCTGCTTTAAACTATTATAGTATTCCTAAAGTACGTTCCCTGGAACACTTGTTTCCAAGCTATTAAATAACATTATAGGAATGAGGGTTCTGCAGAGGAAATAGGGCTGGGAAAAGCTCTAAGCAAAGGTAAGCAGATACTCTACCATACACTTTCAGTATGTGGCAGCATTACCCCAGGCACTGAATGTCCATGGGGGTCTATGATGCAAAGTCCAAGCTCACACTCTCTTCCTAAGATATAGGGTACATGTATGTAGGAAAACAAGGACCCAGGACATCAGGATTGTTAAGTGCCTCTAGTGTCTTGTAACTATAGTCATTTGTACAACTGAAAATAATATCCTTTATTAGGACTTCTTGGAAATGGAAGCACATATCCTTTTTGTGTTCTTTTAGGGCAATCGCATGACATAGTAGATGAACTCTGTGATCAGCTTTCTTGCCCACCTTCCATGCCTTTTGTCTTGCCAATGAGACTACTGAATAGAGTCAGTGCCCCATTCCTGTGAGTCTCCTTGATGGGAAAAAATAATATAGATATCCTTTGTTTTAAGGACACTCATATTTCCTTCCTAGATTTTCTTCTAGTGGAAGCCACCTCTTTGAGGAAAATATGCCAACCTTAGAGATGGGAGCACTCTCTCCAGTCTCAGTTATCTTCATTAGCTAATTAGTATTAGTGGTGGGGGGAGAGGGGCATCACACATGAAAATTATTTATAATTAAAATTATTTATAAATAATTTATATGTGACTTCAGAATGCATTTTGAAGTTTATATTTAAACATTATTTTATCTACTGTCTTAGGAGCTTATAATACTTCCCACTTATTATTCATATCACAGTCTGAAAATTTGACTTAGGAAAAACTACAAAGCCATGCTATTGTCTTGTTCTTTCGTAGAACTCATTCTCTATCCATCATAGTTTCAGAGCTTGGAGGTGCATGCTGCTTCTAGTGGTCTAGGTCAACTTGCTTAACATTTTGAGCCTCAGTTTCCTCATCTGCAAACTAGATATGCTAATATCTTATTTGCATATCACTATGTAATGCCTATAATATGGTGTTTGATACTCATTAGAAATCAGGCAATTTCTTAAGTGCTATCTCTAGTTTTGTTTAAAATTAGCTTCATTCATAGTTTCAAATCTATGTTTTGTCTTCACTTTAGGTTTGGCACTTTTACTTTTTTCCTAAAATGTAATAGAGACAAATGGCAATACTGAAGATATTCTATTGCTGTTATATGCATTTTAAGTCTGTCTGTGTATGTGGAGTGGAGGGACAATATTTATTTAAGGGTCAAAGAGTTGGTTTTAATAATCCCTCAAATAGAAAAGATGTGGATTACTACTACTAGCTCACTTCAAAATTATATAGGCTTCTATTAATTTCTGGGAAGACTTGATTGAGTAAATCATAATACTTATCATAAATTTAATTTATGAAAATATACATATATACACATGTACAGAGCAAAAGAAAGTATTAATTAAGAGATACCAAATGGGCAAATTACAAGTGAATTTTTGCTTATACCAATGTTGGCTTTCAAAAATTATAGATTCTGATTTATCCCTTTTTGAATAAATTGTTATTTTAAATATAATTTTGTATAATTTCAACCCCATAATTTTTTAGGAAATGCATTCTGAGCATCTGCAAAGTGCTATTTTTAAAAAATATTGAGATGATATAGGAAGATATCTACTCAGAATAGTTCTTTTCCGTTTTCCCTTATAAAATTCATTTTTCAAAAAAGAAAACCTGTATTATGAAGAAATAAAAGATGCCATAGTCTTAAGTATTAAAAACAATAACAAAACAAAGCTCCAAAGTGAGTTTATTCAATACAACAGATTATTAATTGAATTGAAGAAGGCTTTATGTGTGAGACCGCAGTGTGGTTTGGGAGTGAACTGAAACGTAGCATGCTGGGCTTTGCTGAAATTAAGTGTGCGAGTGAATGTGAATACCAGTCAGGCTGGGGAGATCATGAACTACAAAGTCAAGTCCCAGCAGGGCCCTAGCGGCAGAGACAGTAATTAAACCAGGTGAAGGGCGGCTTAGGACAGGCAGAGCTTAAGAGTGAAAGTCAGGGTCTGATAGAGCAATATTGATAGCCAACATGGTTTTGAATGAAGACCACCTTAGTATAGTATTTTATGTATAGATGCGCATGAAATTGGAGCATAGGAGTGTAAGTGTTTACATATGTATAAATGTATAAGAATTTGGAGGATGACAGGAGGGCAAATCAGTTATGTCCTAAGAAGTGATTTGTAGCATCTCTCTCCTTCTGAGGCAGGCCTACAAAGTCATCACTATCTAAGAGGAGTCCAGACCAGATGGAGTCATGAGTATTTCACTAGATGCTTATGTTATCTGTCTGTTCATTCACTCACTATTAACCCCCTCTGAAGGTCCTGCCACATGACAGGCACCGTCCATGGAAATGGCAATACCGACTATGAACAGAGCCTGTATTTCAGTTCCTTACATTTAAAGCATGCCTCCTCAAATTTTTATCACAGGTAAACCATGGAGTTGATGAGATCTAGAAATGTGCCAGCCTTTCCTTGGAATGCTTTTACATTTTATTTGTAGATCTTTGGATTTATCAATAAAAGGGTAGCTCTGCAGCACATGGGAGTAAGGTGGGGAGTGAGGGTGATTTTTGTCCCCCCTGAGGACATTTGACAATGTCTGGCAACATGTGCATCATTCTGGTTGCCACTACTGAGGGAAGAAAGGTGCTACTGACATTGAGTAGACAGAGGCCAGGGATGATATTTAATATTTTAAATATCATATTTTAATTTATATTTTAGTATGTATTTTAATATGTATTTAGTATGTATTTTAGTATGTATTTAGTATTTATATTTATATTTTAGTATGCACAGGACAGTCTTGCCCCACCCCTGGCCCAACAAAGAATTGCCCAGCTCCACCCAGTGTAGAGTAGCAGCATCCTACTGCTAAATACCACGTATGAAGGTGACACTTCACATAGCAAGGACAGATACCCTCAACAACATCCATCTTTGCCTCTATTTTCTTTCAAGGTCTCAGCCCACAGGGAGTGGGAACAGATAAGCCATTTAGGGACCATGTTTTCTCACCCTCCAGTCTAACATAGAAGAGAATCCATAGCACTGTGGGTCTTCCTCCAGTAATGCTCCTCATTAACTTGGCATTTTCCTACTAACCATATAAAGCTATTAGGTAAGCAAGGAGACTTTTGAAAGGAGAAATGATGTCAAAGGATACACCTGAAAGCTGGCGGATGTATGTGGAATGAGGACAAACACTCCTTCTCACTTAACCTTGAAAAAGGCATGGAGTTGAAGATAGAGTGGCAATTGCATTGTGTGTCTGTGAATCACAGCCCCTCCTTACAGAATATCAGCTTTCAGAACCATTTTATCCTCTATGTCAGCTCCTCCCCTGGGGCATTCCTTAGCCAAAGCTGGCTGAGCTGACCAAACTGATTTTGCATGCTTTTTTGGGGGGGAGAGTGGAAAGAAAGAGATGAGCAGAGAACTGTACAGATGTACACACTTGCATGCACATGTGTGTGTTTCTGAGTTTAAGAAAGGGGGTTTAGCAAACTCGCTTCCCAAGGTAGGACAAGTGCTGTCTGTAATCATTTATAGCTATAATCTCCACTGACTTTCACTCATTGGATTCTGTAATGATATGAATTTACACCACTCTGCAGAAACATTCATTTTAAACAAGCTCTTAATGTGAAGTGCCTTGAAAAGCATGAGAAAAGAATAGGAATCTTATGCCCAATCCAGCATCGAATATGTTTATTCACAGTACTATTAATGAGACAACATTACTGGCTTGAATGTGAGAAACTTTTGCTTTTTCATATAGACTGCAAATTCCTACAGAGCTTCTACTCTGACTTTTCCCTCTTGCTTGTGCTTCCCTTTGGCCCTTTGTGCCACCTTCCATTTCAGTCCATTTATTTGGAGGCTTCATTTGGAGCCTTTCTCAAATATCCTTAGGGCGCCTCTTGGCTCCTAGGAGTTGATTTTTGCCCCTCTAGAGGCCTCTCCAGCACTGCACAAGCCTTCTTTTTCACTTTTGCAACAGTGGTGGTTTTTATCTGCAAGACTACGTTCCCACTTGAGACAGTCTGCCCTGCAGCAAACAGATGTTTTCATTGAGATCTCCCCTCTAGATGCATAAAATGCTCCCACAGGCTAATGCTGCCTGGAAAAGTTCTTTTGTGCACCTATGAAGCGTAACTGAGCCCTAAGCAACCACCTTTGATGTATAGTTTGTGATTGGGGAAGAAGAAAAAAAAATCAAATAGCATTTCTTTCTGCCAAACTGTTTCTTGTAGATAAAATTTTTTGTTGACTGAACATTTTATCCAATGTGAGCTTTGCCCTCTCCAATTAAACAAAGGGTTAGATTGACGTTGCCTTTTCTTATATTATTCTTGAATTTTGTTCTCTCGGATGTTGTTTGGAGATGACAATCAGCAACATGGATCAGATAACCATCCTCCAAATCTCCATCTTCTTTGGTTTACTGAGAAATAGTTTTCATTCAAGTATAACATACTTTGTGCAAAGAATCAACCTTCAAAAGGTGGAAGTCTACAGGCATGATGAAAATGAAATGAGTTTACTAATTTTGAAGGACATTAGTTTTGCCTGAGTACCTTAGATCCCCATTTTTCATAAGATCTAAGATCAATTTACCTTAAGGTAGCACCATTTGTCATAATTGGCTGATACATTAGCGTCTTTCGATACCAAATATTAACTTTGACTATGAGATCAGTAAACCACATAATGATTTTGAATAAGGAATAATAACTTGACTTTTGAGGACCAGTGAAGCTTACAGCAAACTTTTGAAATGATGGTACACCACACCCTTAGACAAAACTTTAAGCTTGGAATCTCATGAAATGTTTCTTGGTCTTAAATTCAATCATGAGTATGAATTTAAACATAAGAAAACAAACCACAAGACACACTGAGTAGGCAGTTTGGTTTTACCTATTCACCTTTCCCCATGTCAAAAGGGAAAAGCCCTAAGGAGTGTTGCTCTCTGTAAAAGAAACAATAAAATCTTTATCCCTGGAGGCAAACATTTATATCTCAAAAACATTCATTCATTCTCATTCTCTCTCTCTCTCTCTCTCTCTCTCTCTCTCTCTCTCTCTCTCTCTCTCTCTCTCTCTCTCTCTCTCTCTCTCTCTCTCTCTCTCTCTCTCTCTCTCTCTCTCTCTCGCGCGCGCGCGTTTTTAGCTCTTTACAAATCCAGACCACACTATTAATTACTGACTATTCATCGCTGAAGGCAGTACTCTCTATTTAATAAATTAAGCTTTAATTCCTGAGTCCAACAAAATAATTGACCTCAAAAATAAGATAAATGAATAGACTATCCAGAGCTCCTGATTAGAATCCACTTTCCAGTCTGATTAGATTAGTATTTTTCAATTCAGTGATTTTTCCATTCTTTTCTATTTTCTTTCACAATCTGTAACACTTTTTACCTGTTCCTATATCAGCAAGGCTAGGCTATTTTCACTCTTGGTTTCAAGATTGGAAGGTATTACTTATGATATTTTTATACTTTGGCATTAATAATTTAATATGGTTTAAATTTTAAGGCAAACTTGGTAGCTAGTATTTCTGAAAAAAAATTGAAATGTTCTTGATTTCATAAAATCATAGATAACACCAATATACAGCACATATAAATGTTTTGATAAATCCATCCTTTGACAATTTTGAAAATTTTGCTCTGTCTGCTACAACATTCATTTTCTTTATTTAATCCTTGAAGAGTGGATAAGTTTAATAATATTTAACCTGGTTTTACATTTGATAAAAATAAAAAAAAATTTTGAGTGACTTGCACAAAATGACAAATTTCTAAGCCATGACATTTAGATAATTCTGGAAATTTGCTGCCACTGTCACAACAGAATTTTTGTATTTAAAAAACAATGTATTATTTCATAGTAAGAAGGTAAACATATGAACAGAGTTCTATTTAAGTTTTGCTGCGTTTAGTGTTACTTGAAAACAGATACAAAATAGTTACCATTATTAAAGACATTATTTAATTATCAAGACAAGGGTTCAATTCTATTTTAATCAGAACTGAAGTAGCTTCCACAGAATCCATGGAGAGGAATTCCTCACTAGTTCCTTTATGTGTCTTAAGAAAGACCCCTCCGGGGCTTCAGAAAAAAGAAGACTCTTTTTTTTTAAATTCCTACTGGAAGTCCTTGAAGTGCAGGAGACTTGCTTTGTCCCTGCATTTCTGAGGAGGGATGTATTAATGGCTTCAGGGAATGAAAGGAAACTATGAAGAGGTAAAAACAGAACCACTTTGTTCTTGGGAACTTGAATTGATAAACTCTGACGTATTATCTTTCCTTAGCTTTTTCCTCACCTCAACTTATATTCTCTAAACAGGGTAAAACTTGAGCTTGCTCTATACCCAGGTGTATTTGTGCAAATGGATGGGTTCCCTCCACACAGGAAGTGTCCCTTGAGAGAGCCTGACAGGAGAACTAGTGAGGGTAACAGTATCCAACGGCTTTAATTTCTGTCATTTTCTGTATCCTATAAGTTATCTCAGGAACACTCAAATGCCATTGCAGGATGGAAGCATTCATTTGTTGGTATATACTTTTTTATTTAAAACCCCTTAACCAGAAAGTCCACTGCCCAATATTTTATTCAAGTTCTATTAAATGATGGTTTATATTTATAATGATAATCCAAGACATTTCATGGCTTTCTAACTCATTGCAACCACCTAAATTATATTCATTATAGCTTTAGTATTAAGTGAACTTAATTGCATTATGAATCTCTGAACACTGCTAATTGATTGCTATATATAGAAAGTAGGAGTCTAAAACATTAAATTAATTCGAATATCCCATTTATGGACTATTCCAAATAAAAGCAATTTAATTGAATTTAGGGTTAGGACAAATTAGTAAACAGGCTGAAGCAAATGTATTTATCATTATGTTAATGACAATACTTTGCACATTACGGTTGCAACATATTTTGATTTGAGTTTTTATCAAACAGTAGGATTTTCTAAAATTTAAAAATAATTGAAAAGTGAACTATTTTGGAGGAGTATTACCTAGGAAACTCCTAATGTTAATGGATGCTTTGTCAATGGCTATTATAGGGTCTTCTGTTTTCTGTGACTCATAGAAGATCCCAGGCGTAGGTCAAATCTCATTTAAAATATTGCTTTTGTTGCTCAATTAATATCTTCATCACAGAATATGTTTTTCTATGAAAATGCCCATTAAAAGCAGTTGTGTTTAAGGTAAGTAGATGTCTTAGGCTTTCTAGATGTTATTAATTTATGATCGCTTTTCTTGTTTTCTCTGCAGAATTTTTCCGAGAGCTCCTGGAGAACGCAGAAAAGTCACTAAATGATATGTTTGTGCGGACCTATGGAATGCTGTACATGCAGAATTCAGAAGTGTTCCAGGATCTTTTCACAGAGCTGAAAAGATACTACACTGGGGGCAACGTGAACCTGGAGGAAATGCTCAATGACTTTTGGGCTCGGCTCCTGGAGCGCATGTTTCAGCTGATAAACCCTCAGTATCACTTCAGCGAGGACTACCTGGAGTGTGTGAGCAAATACACGGACCAGCTGAAGCCCTTTGGAGATGTGCCCCGGAAACTGAAGATCCAGGTTACCCGCGCCTTCATTGCTGCTCGCACCTTCGTCCAGGGGCTGACTGTGGGCAGAGAAGTTGCAAACCGAGTTTCCAAGGTAAAGGAAAGTGTGTTGTCTTTCTAACCGGATCTCCTCTTTTACTCTTTTTTTAAAACAAATGTTTACCAGAAAAAAAAAATCAGAGTAAAAATTCTTGCTTACAGTGGTCCTTGCTCTTAGAGAAATCAACTAAATGTCAAAGCATAATTCTGTTTTATCCTCCCTTGCTTTGTGTGAGAGGAGACAGGATTTCAAGCGCTTCCACGAGGTTTGGAAATGAATGTCAATATTTATCAGCAATATAGCAGAGAAGCTTTTATCAAGAATGGTGCAATGACTATAATCACTTGGCATTTCTGATCAGAGTTTTAAGGAGGATAAATACTTATGAAATAGTCCATTCAGAGGTTATAATCCTGTAGGCAGTCAAAATGACAGTCTTCACTGGGCCAGCAAGTGGAGACAAGTTGTTGTTCAGGACAGTAGCATTTGGCGTTTCTTCTTTTTTATCACATGTCAAAGTGTCCAAATTCCTTAATGGTGAAGGAATATCCCTTTGCTGACACCTGTAGAACCAGATTAGGGAGGATTAATGAATACAAAGTATGGATTCTTGCAGAGAATTCCTTTTGGTATCCATTATCTCTGTAACTCTATACCATGAATTGCAATGGGCTTCTAAAAAACATAAATCACTAATCCACGTTTGGGCCTTTCCTTGAGGATAATGTTTCTAAACCTTTCGTGCAAGGGATCATTCTCCACCACTGTCTTTAAACGTTGAATATTTCCTATGTAGAGGATGTCTGCCTTTGTTTGAGTTCTTCCTTGACACTTAATACTCTTCTGAGATGGACCTGCCCATTTATGAGGTTAGTCCTACAAATGAACTGAAAGATGATTACTTTAAGCAGTAAAGTTAAAAACGATATATAACAGAAATCTGATATTATGTCACCCAAAGAAGGTATATTTGCCCAAAGATTATTGCCAAACACTACCTTTCTATTGCAGGGATGTGCTAAAGAGCCACCATATTTTTCATAACTGTTGGAACTGTCTCTCTGTGTTGTTGTTTTTTTTTTTTTCCACTTATACTTCCTCAATAGTTATATCTTGGCATAAAGACCACTTATACCCTTGAAAATGTTTCTCTCTGGCACTATTGGTTATATTTGTTGCAACCTATTTTTAAATTATTAATTCCTAAAAAGATTATTTGCAAGAAGGCTGTAAATCCTCCAAGGGATTTAATAATATAAAGGGCATATAATTTTGATGTTAAAAACACTATTTTGAATATATACAATGTTTTAGATACCAAAGGACCTATAGCCCCCAAAGTGGATTATTAATAATAAGGAGTTAGGCAGGTGAAATAGCAAGAGGAAATGTGATTCCCTAAGGATAGTAGGCAAAATGTAAATAAGTATAAAAAACAAATGTGTATTCCATGTTTTCTTGAATAGATAGATTTTTTGGTAAAAAAAAAAAAATTAATTAAATTAATTTAGTAGGTTACACTAAGTTTAATCACAGAGGCTTCAAGTCGAATCCTTTGTTTTTGTTGAGGAATGAAAGATGCAGCCAGCCTTTAAGAAATACAAGGTAAGAAATTCAAAGCATGGATTTATACATGGAACATTCCTGATTGTACATATTTAATCTATCTGAGTGTGAATCATGTTTCTGTTGATGTGTGTATATCATTGTTTGGTGAGGTTGGAGTGAGGTAAGAGAGTATTTTCTAGCAAAGTGTGTAAAAAGCCAAAAGGCGAAATTGCTGCTGACTCTTCCTCCTGTTTCTTAGAGTATGGCATTAACAACTCCCTGGGGATGGTGCCTCCTCTTGGTCATTTGCTGACTGTCTCATTCTGAAGTCTTTGTCTATCAAAATCTAACATGCTCTTCTTTATGATGAAGGTTGACCTCAGGGACCAACCATCAGTAGTATATGACCTTTAATTTTTTTCTAGAAGTAGTAAGGGAGGTACTCTGCAAGACTATATTCTTTCTTCTACTGATTCCATCATGACTAACATTCGTTTACAGAAGAACTCCTCTGGATGCGGGATGTACAATAGGCTCTAGGTCATGTAACCATGGAAAGTGAACTGTTCTTTGCAGATACTGGTTTTCTGGCCTGAGTTTCATTAGCCCTAATCAACTAAATTCATAAATAACATCCTGCTATCTGAGCACTGCCTTCTGGAGAAAAGGAAGGAAGAAAGGAAAGGAGAGAGAGAGGAAAGAGGAAGGAAGGAAGGAAGGAAGGAAGGAAGGAAGGAAGGAAGGAAGGAAGGAAGGAAGGAAGGAAGGAAGGAAGGAAGGAAGGAAGGAAGGAAGGAAGAGAGGGAGGGAGGGAGGGAGGGAGGGAGGGAGGGAGGGAAAAGCAAGTGAATGCGTGCACCTTGTTTAAAGAAGTTGAACAATTTTTTTCTCAAATAATTTATGACTCAGGGATTTAAGTATTTTACCAATAACTTTCTCACCTAATGATTACCAGATAGTTTGTAGCTGACTAAACCAGACATGAGTGTACTAGTGCTATGAATATTTTCAGCACCCAAAGTTGTGTTTTGTAATAAAAACACAATATTACAAGGACTATATATATTAAGAGAAGAGGCAAGAATTGTTTGAGGTTTAAGTCCTTCATAAATCTGAGGTCTCCTTGTGGTCTATTAATTGAGTGATTTAGAGTTGGTGAAATGATGGCAGAAAAGTTAGAGAATTCAAAGCAAAATTCCCAAATGGAGATCAACAAACTAGCTTATTTCCTGCATCCTAATTTGGGCAAATTTTTTCACATTCAGTTTCTCTCTTCACTTACAGTGACTTCTTAATCTTGGAAGACATCATTAATAGCTTCTAATTAATTGTTTTGACTAGAAAATTTACCTCTTGGCAAAACACAGCAGTTTGACACAAATGTTTTGACATAACATTATAGGGAATATTCTTAGTAGAAAAATGGAGGACTAACTTGTAAGCATCAACAGAATTATATTTAAAACTTGTGCTTCCCATCTCATAGATAAAAACATTTGTCTTTTTCTAGTTTCTGGTTGGAGCATGTTCATTTTAGGTAACTATAATGCAAGCTCTGATTCTTAGAAGCATTATATGATTCTGGAGTGAATATCTGTGAACAGTAAGCCAGGATTATTTTTTGTGTTAATGACCATTTTTGAACATGCCAAGTGTTGGTAAGATGTGGAGTATGAGGAACTTTCTTACTTTGCTGGTGGGAGTTTAAATTGATGTGCTCACTTTAGATAATGATCTGAAAATCCCTATATTGTTGAAGATGCACATATATTTTAAAACTGCATCTTCATCCCTGGAGAAACTATTATTACACATATGTACACGTAGACAGATAGAAGAACGTTCACAATAACATAAAAACTAGAAATATCACAAATGTTTCATCTGCGTAAGTGGTGATCTCTTCACACCATGAAATTCTATGGAGCACAGAAAATAAGTGAACTCCAGCCAGACACTCATGGATATATCACAAAAACCTCATTGTTAGAGAAAAAAATTAAATAGCCAAAGAATATATACCATTTACATAAAGTTCAAAAAGTGCAAAACAAAGCAATACATTATTTAGAAATAAAAAGTATATGTAGTGAAACTCTGAAGAAAATTCAAAGGATGCTAAACAAAAATGTCAGATGATGGTTACCTCTGGAAATGATGTCTGGAGATGCAATCCCAGGGACAGAGACACAGGGAGTCTCTAAAGTTATCCATAAATACTATTTCTTAAGATAGATGCTGAGTGTAGGGGTGTGTTTGTGAGCATGTGGACTTGCATGCATGCATGTAAGATCTTTTTGATGAAAGAAATTAAGGTGGGGAAAGACTTTATCATTGTCTACCTATGAATCTTTCTAGCTGTGTTAAGCCCCTGAACTGCCATCAGTTGTATACAAGGCTTACTACTATTTGTGGACTTGCCAACAAGTCACTTCCACACTCCATACTGTGCTAAATGATGTCAGAGTAACATGGGAGGCAAAGCTCAAAAATGAACAAAAAACCAAATTTTGATAATGCAGTAGTAATCTTGAGAGAATGGATCCAGATGATTTTGTAAGCATTGTTCGTTTATTAAAATATCACCTCCATCCCCTTACACACACCCAGTAGTGAGTGGAAATAAGGAGGCCAACAGTGGCCCAGAAGACTTGTCAGACATTGTGAAGAAAAGAGAGGTTTTCATAAATGGTTTCTTAAATGAAACTGTTCTTCATAAATGAAAAATTATCAAATTTAATTAAATGGAGGCTTTGAAATACCTCCATTTAAAGCATCATCTGATCATAGTGGAAAACCATTCTGAAGACTAACAGATCATCTACTTAAATCAAGCTTCAATTAGTCATCATGGAGGCAAATGTGGAAATGACTCCAGTGTCTTCAATAGTCCATCATGGTACCATTTATACTGAGAACTTTTCATATATTTTTGCTTTAATAGAAGTGACTTCTTTGAGTAACAGCTGTAAATTGAGTCAAGAGCAATCACATTAGCTATGCAATCACTTCATTGATTTATTCCAGACAAGCCAAGTAGATAGTAGAGCTGGGATCCATAGAATTCAAACTATTGACAAATACTGTCATCTATCTATCTAAAATCTTTCTGCCTTGTGGTGCATGACTTTGAAAAGAAAGTCTGGCTTTTAGTCTCTGGTAAGACCAGTATAGTTTCATCAATAGACATCTCCCCATCTGTGCTACACAGACTGGTGTTTTTGCATGAAGCGCTTCCTAAAAGGTTCATTCATACCTGAATAAGCAGCCTTTCATTAACAATATGTGCCATAAACAGAGTCAGTTTTTGATAATTGTAGTTGATGCACTATAAGGAAAAAAAAATCATCAAATTTAATTAAATGGAGACTTTGAAATGCCTCCATTTAAATCATCATCTGATCATAGTGGCAAACCATTCTGAAGACTTAACCATGCATCCAACTTACAAGAAAAAATGCTATTCTATTTAGATGTTTGTTTTGGGGAAAGAATTCAAAATATAAAGCAAGAACACCTATTGAATCTGTCACCTGAGTTACTGGTTTTGTTCCTTCTGTAGCAATTATTTTTTATTGGAGTTAATTTTTGTGAAGTGATTCATAAATGAAAAGGACCATTAAAAGGCCTTAAGTGAATGAAACCTTTTGATAGGTAATCTGTGGTGAGTGTATTCTCTTCTGTAATTGATGATTATTCAATGTAGATTACTTTAATAATATGCAACGTGATGAAGAACACAATAACTTTTTGAAATTATCGATAATGCTTCTGTGTTTACAACTTTTAAGTCAGCATAAATAATCTATGCCTGCCATCTTATGATGGTGTTGTGAACATTATATTTAGAAAGTACTTTGCAGTTGATAAATAAATAATTTTATGATAAAAATAGTAAGAAAATGATGCTAGTACTAGGAACCATAACAACAAAAATAACTATTAATATAATTTGTTGAAAATGTATGAATCTTACCATGGTCCACATACTGTGCTAAGCATTGGAAATTATAAGAGCATAAGGAAGTCCAGGGTCAGGAGAAGAAAAGAACATTTCCCCTTCTAGAACAGCATGTGGAAAGCATCACAGTTGAATCTATAGAAGTTAGAAAGAAAGTCCCAATTTGATTTAAACAATTTGATTGCTTTGATTAAAACATTTAAAATCTTTCATATTAATTTTAAGTTCTCTCGCAAAATGTGTAGCCAAGGGATATACATTTGGAAATGACTGAGTTAGAAAGACTTCCAATGTGTTAAAAGCTATCTGTCTCCTTTCTTCTTGTTCTTTTGCAGCTTATGTCTGTTTATAATAGCCTATGCCTGAGTTATGTTATTTTATTTTAAAATTATACTCTCTATTGGAATTCCATTACAATGATCACCTTCTTTCCACTGATTTTAAAGTTTTATTTATATTGAAAGAAGTTAACAGGTTCCTTAACCCTTTCTAAATGTACCATGTCTAGAAAAAGTTTGGAAAACATAGTTCTGACTATACTGCGTCTATCCGATACAAACTTCTGTTGTCTACAGTCTGAGATAGGTGGTAATAATATTTCAGCATTCACCCTGGCCCAAATGTGGTTCCTTGTAAAAACACAGCCATTTATGGAGATTTAGCTCAGTCTTGATCAGTAAACATCTGTTCAATGTATTTCATATGTCAAGTACTATTGAGTTCTTGAGATACAAAGACTAAGCAAGTTAAAATACTTACAAGTACTAATTAGAAAAGAAACAAACAAACAAACAAAAAATAACGTCAACATATAATGAGAGAATTATGCAGTAGATGCTTTAGGAACTGACAGGACAGACGCATACTTTAATCTTAGGGTGCAAGTAACCCTTCTGGGGCATGGCTGCTGGGGCCATGTATTGAAGGATTCATGGGTATTAGGCAGATAATGGGGGCACCTAGCATGTGAAGGATGTTTCAGGCAGAGGCAGCATTTGAATGGAAGCGTAGAGGTGTGAAACTCAACGACGTGTGCAGGGAGTGACAAGCACATGGCATCTCTGAGACATAAAGTACAGAGCAATGAATAGCAGGAGATAAGGCTAGAGACCTAAACTGAACCCATGAATGACAACTATCTATTTCACTATCAACATTGTGAATGTCTACGCTGCCTGAATATTTAAAATACAAACTTTCTGTGGATAGAAGCATTCCAGTACATTTGAGGCGCAAACATGTGCTAACCACCTCCTATGTCCCAGGCACTGTTCTATAAAAAAAAAACAAAAAAACAAAGGACATAACAATGAATGGCATTTTTCTTGAGGAAATCACAGTCTATCCTGAAGAGTGGGAGGTATGAAAAAGTTCAAGTGTAGCACAGATAATCAGGATGATGATGGAGATGCAGATAAAATATAAGAGAAATAAATCCATGTTTCCCTTTACCTTGGGAAACTGGAGAAGGCACCTTAAAATAGGCAAGAGTCAGACTTGGACTTAATGAATAGAGAGTCTCACAGAGAGAGAAAAAGGTGTAGCTTTCTTCCCAGGGGCCCCCAACATGTGCAAAGGCGTGAATCATGAAATGTCAAGGTTTTCTGGAGATGAGGGCAGGAGTTAGACTTGGACCATATCATTTGGGTATTGTATTTCAAGTTATAGAATTTAAAGAGCATTGCATAGACAAGGGCTACCAGCCAAGATTTTTCAAAAGACAAATATGTGATCAGATTTTTACTGAAGAAAAATAATCATGGAGAGATGATGAACTAGGTGAGGGGAGACTGATGGCAGGTACTGGGATAGAAGCTGTTGTGATCAACCAGATAAGAGGCGATGGGACCTGAGTAACAGCAGCATGGAGCAGAAGGAGAGCACATTCTGGAGCGGCCACAAGGACTCTCCAGCGCTGGTGCTGTCTCTTCAGATTCTATCCCCAGCATCAAGCGTGGTTCCTGTCGCACGGTTTGTTCCTATTTCCTATTTGTCTGCCTGCTGGTTGATTTGAGAAAAACCAACATATAAATGTCTGTTGGCAAAGGGTGATAACATTTAGCTAGAGAAAGAAGAGAACAGAATCAGATGAAACATCAGAGAGTATACAAAACCAATTTAAAGAGGATTCGGAAAAGGAAGACAGGTGATGGGAAACCAGCAAAGCATGTTGTCCTGAAAGTGAAGGGAGAGAGAATTCAAGAAATAGGGTAATCTGCAGCCTCCACTGCTGCAGAGAGTTAAGCGGGAGGGGCAGAGAAAATAGATGCTTGGATTTGGCCGTTAGGATGTTGCTAACTTTTTAGCAAGCACAGTTTGACTAGAGTGGTTTTAAATTGGTCGAGAAGTTCACTCTTCTGCCCCTGTACATTCCAGAACAATGTGTACATTCCGTGCACAAAGCACAGTCTATGGACTGGTGCCTGTCCACGAACAGGCTGTTACTGTTCTGCAACAGGCTAAGTAGAAAAATTAAAAGTGTTCAAAACTGTTTATAGTAATTATATATGGAGCGTGACATTGCAGAGCTTTTCCTTAAATGTTGTTGAACTTGCATGGTGAGGCTCCCGTGGTGTGAGCTGCACCTTAGTTATACGCCATAAGATCAAGTATCTGGTCGTGATGGATTGGGAAAAATCAAACAATCAACCAAAGATTGTCCAAATAACTTGAACTTCAAACAGATTATTTGAGAGGTACTGTTCTAGAAGAATGCTAAAAATAGGAAAATAATGAATACATTTTGATTGATTTTGTTGATGTGTTTAGGTTTTATTTTTCCCATATTCGGTTTCCGTTTACCCCTTTTTTGTACCTTCCTGCCCTAGTTTTTTTTCCCCCTCTGGGGTATATTCTCTGTATTTACAACCATGATGGGCTTCCAGTAAACCCATTTTGATTGGCATGTCTACTGCTTGCCTGTGCCCCACAAGTACAAGAACTCCTCTGGGGCCATGGAAAATGTGAGTTACGAACAAACAAGACGTCTTTGGTACTAATAGAGAACATCCACTGGTGAAATGTGCCAATTAAAGTACAGCACAGATAAGAAAAAAGGCCCAAGGATAAAACTCTAGTGCTGTAACTCAAAGAATGCTGCTTCCAAAAGAGCTTTATAAAGAAAAATGGACCTGACAGTTTATCCTAGTGTCAATGCTGCCTCTTTTCTTAGATATTTATCTCTGAATGCAGTGATGCTCTTCCCACCAGAAAGTTCTCTGAAACAAGGTTTACACAATCATCCTGCTGTGGTTACTGACAAATGCATAAGCATGCTCGTGTTACTGACAAGAGGCTATGCAGGGTGTGTCATATTATAGGCTGAACTTGAAAGTTTGGAGGATATCTCTTTCATTGTCCCATCTTCAGAGATTCAATGTTATAAGGACATTCCTTGATGCGATACCAGTGCACTGTAGAGGTTTATGAGCCAAGGTACACATCAAAAAGAATTTTAATAAAGCTTGACAGCTATATTGCATTAATAGTGCTGACATATTGAAGCAGGACGTATGTATGGAGTGTGACATACTACTGTTTTTTTAAAATGAGCTATTATTAGGTCATACCGATGTTTGTTGTTAAGAAAGATGGTGGGTATATTATTACATTCCGTAGATTTTTCTCCATTGTTGTCTTTGTCATTACAAGCAAGGATTCTTCTCCTTCACGTGCATGCACTATACCTCTTCTTCTTGATGAGTGATATTCAGTACAAATGACATGGCTGAATCCCAGATACTCAGAATATAGTAATCATAGTATAGTATAGTGTGATAATCATACCAAACGATTTTCAAACTTTACGTATTTTTGTGTCTAAATCGCATAATCAAGAGTGAAAATAGTTCAGAGTGTCAGTAATAGCATAATGGTGACTTTGACATTTAGATGTAAGTAAAACTATGCCTAAATCAATGTATTCTCCAGTTTCACATCAGGTGACACTTGGCTTACATAAACAGAATTTTTGAATGCATTTTTGCCCTCACAGGAACATGCCACGTGTCAAAAATGCCACTTCAATATTTAATACTCAAAAGAGAGCAGTGGATTTTATATGGAAATTGTATCCTCTTTGGTTCATACTATCTGAAGAAGTCAGGAAAGCAAACTTTTCTGTGTTCATTTTGTCTGAAATTTTAACAATCAAAGTTCAGTGAACATTTTAAGCTTTCACAAATATATTAATTGGGGAAACATTATTATGGATACTATTTTTATAGTAGATACAAACATGAGTCTTTCCATAAAGAAATATATTCATTTATAAATAATGGGTGTTAAAATTTTCCTTTGCTCTTGGCTTTCTAAAAACAAATTATTTTATTAAAAATATATCAAGACATAAGGCAACATTTACTTCACTGTTTTTCAATGAAAATGGACATAGAGTAACACGCACACAATTTTTTGGTGCTTTAAAAAACAGCAGAGAACCAAGCAATTTACAGAAATCTTCATTCTTTCCTTCTTAGAATTTTGTTGCTCAAATTAGAGGGTGGGCCAAGGAGAATTCAACTGTGATGGCAATAAAGCATTTTATTGAAAAGAAGAACCTTATGATATCTTGCTGCATTTGTAGAGAGAAGATAACTATATAAAATATTTATGACACTATTTCCATAAAATATCAAAAATATCTATTTTGGAATGGATAAAAAAGTACCCTGACATTTTGGCTAGGATAGCAGATAGAATCCAGATTGAAAGTCTTTTTTATTTGTGTAGTTTTTTTTTTTTTTAGTGTGAAAGTGATAGATTTTTTTCCCAGCAATAGTCTGTTATACCAAATGTTTAATAAATTTTAAAACCTTCAGCTCCTAGCTATCCAAGACTTGTCTTTTGATCAACTTACAATTTGGCACTTACATTGTGATTATGGGACAAAGAGAATTGGGGAAATGAGATAATCTTATGAATCACCCAAGCAAAATGGACATTTCTTTCCTTGAAATTACAAAGAAAATTCAAGCAAAATTGTCACTCTAGTTTTTTTTTGTTTTTTTGTTTTTTTTTTTGAGACAGAGTCTCACTTTGTTGCACAGGCTAGAGTGAGTGCCATGGCGTCAGCCTAGCTCACAGCAACCTCAAACTCCTGGGCTCAAGCAATCCTTCTGCCTCAGCCTCCCGAGTAGCTGGGACTACAGGCATGCGCCACCATGCCCGGCTAATTTTATATATATATATATTAGTTGGCCAATTAATTTCTTTCTATTTATAGTAGAGACGGGGTCTTGCTCTTGCTCAGGCTGGTTTCGAACTCCTGACCTCGAGCAATCCACCCGCCTCGGCCTCCCAGAGTGCTAGGATTACAGGCGTGAGCCACCGCGCCCGGCCTGTCACTCTAGTTTTAATCGCCAGGATATTTATTTTTTGCTGGTGGTCAGAAAAATAATTTTATGTATTTTCGTATAATTTTTTGACTACAACATCAATATGTGCTCATCCAAATAATTTTTTGGAAAATTAAGAAAGTACAAAGAAGGGAATAAAATAATTCTAAAGTCTCCCTACCCAGAAATAACTAATGTCAAAAGTTTGTGTTTCTAGTGTAGCTCTAACATAATTTTTTTATTGTCTAATCATATGGGATGTTTAATATTAAATTCTACTTTTGTTATTTTAACATCATATGCATTTTTCCACATCAGTGGCATTTCTTTAAAAAATTCCTCCTATTTCGTAAGAAAAATGTTTTTTACTATCTGAAGGATTTGTTTCCTGTTAATATATCTAGCTATCTTTCACAAAAAGTGACCTGCTGGACATTCTTTCTAAGAGAAGAAAACAAGTGGCTCAAATTATTTGTTGGCACGTGGGCATGCATCTGTAGCTTGGCTCATTTAGCACACTGAATTCTAGGGTACTTGGGAACTCTACGACTCTTTTAATATGTATTTAATTGTTCAAATTTACTGATTGATATGTACATACTCCAGATAGTTACATGATTTAGAAACAGAGTTGTTTTTTTTTAAAAAAAAGGATAAGAAAGGTGGAGACATAAAGAGGAGGTAAGGAATGACACTGATAGAAAAATGTTTAGTAGAAATCCATGAATAATACTTTACATTCCACCAAAAATCTAGATTTAAGTCTGATTGGAAACTGGTGAACCTTGGTCCAAACTGGCCCACAAATATGTTTTATTTGACATGTATTCTTTAAGACTTCAAATAATGTTTTAAAATAGGGAAGATTGACATAAAATGTGGATTTCGAGAGTTTTTTGAAAGATAGAACAACTCTGACCCTGCAACTACATAGCAAAAATCAGCTGGAGGTAATTACTGTTTAGACCGAGTTTGCATTCACTTGAGCATCCCCGTTCCAGTTAGACACAGGTCTGATCACTCCTGTAATTGGCCTGATCCAGAAGTTGATATTGGTTGCCATCTATCTGCGATGCTTGACTCTATTTTTCATAATAGAGAAATGTTTCTCTGTGCCTATTTCTTTATGTAAAGCGAAATACAGGACTGAGTGCAGTGACTCACACCTGTAATCCCAGCACTGTGGGAGGCTGAAGCAGGATGATCGCTTCAGCCCAGGAGTTTGAGACCAGCTTGGGCAACTTAGCAAGTCACAGTCTCTACAAAAAATGAAGAAAGGTAGCCAGGCATAGTAGTGTGTGACTGTAGTCCCAGCTCTGTAGGAGGCTGAAGCAGGAGGATCACTTGAGCTCAGGAGTTTGGGGTTGCAGAGCTATGATTGTGCCACTGCACTCCAGCCTGGGTGATAGAGCAAGACTACATCACTTAAAAAAAACAAAAAACAAACCTCAAACAGTAAAATCCAAATAAACCATGTTTTAAGAAAAAAATGGATGGTAGCTTTTTTTTTTCCTTGTAGGTACAAAATATTCTAAGTACTCAACATGCAAATAGCATATAGTTTAAAGAACATATGCAGTGAACTTCACTCGCAATTATTGCTTAACTCACTAGCCTTTGAATTTGCAAATCTTCCTTTAAGCTATCAGCCATTGATATAAGGGAAACATTATCCCTTAATAATATGAAAGCAAACCAATTGCTAAGAAAAAAATTCTACTATTCTTGATGTTGGGACCAGGAAAAGAGAAATGACACTTCCCTCTTTAATATCTTCAAGAATGTCTTCATAATACACACAACTAGACGTTTACTAAGCCAAAATGAACCTTAGCAAGCACAGGCCCAGAGTGTTTTATAGATGGCTTCATAACATCATCACCATTATCAAATCTCTTCCCATTTAATGTAAACGGAAGCCAACGTTTATTGAGTACTCATCAACCACTATGCTAAGTACTTTTCAAACATTGCCATTTAGTCCTTACATTAAACCTATGAGATAGGTATGGCTATTATTCCACTTATTAAATAAGGGGCTGAATGACACAGAGCCTATGCTCACACAGAATTGAAAGTTTTGTCTTTAAATACAACAAACTAGTACACATCTCCTTGGTCCATATTCAAGAGGAATATGATGTGAACCCATACATAATTGAAAATTTTCTATAAGTACATTAAAGTAAAAAGAAACAGGTGAACTAATTTTAATAATATATGTTATTTAACACAACACACCCAAAGCCTTGTTATTAAATATGTGATGAATAAAATAATTATTAATGAAATTAATTTTTTTTATACTAAGGCCTCAAATTTTGGTGTGGTTTTTGTATCTACGGCACGTCTCAGTTTAAACTAGTCACATTTCATGTGCTCAAGAGGCTAGCAGCTAAGGAATTGGACGGTGCAGAGATACTGCTTTAATGCATTATCCTCCTACTTTAGATAAAGAAAATTTTAGGAACTCACTCCAGGAAGCTCCTGTGGTTTATTATTCATATAGTTCCTCAAGTTATAAGGAAAATAGAAAACCATTCTGTCTTTGCATAAGGCATTTTTGAGTCTGATTGGGACTCTATCATAAATAGCATAGACATTTATTGAGAGATTTGTTCTTACCAGTGCCTCAGAGGCCCTATATTAGTGCAACTGGTGTCCCAGAGGATAATGATCACTGACAAGGTTGCCAGTCACCATGGATGATTACTCTGTGATTTTCCATGTGCCCCAGGAAAGTGGAGGAGACTAATTAATACAGGAGCTGGCGAGTAGCTAGGGTTGTTAGAATCAGCAGTAAACAAAATAAATAAATGCCCAATTACAACCATGGCAGGGCTCTCTGAGATGTTTTGCTCTTAAAAAAGAGTCCTAATACTCATAAAGGTGGCCTATCACTGGATTAAGTGACTCAAAACCACATGACCCATTTCAGATAGATTGAAGGTATTTTACAAATTTTTGGTAAAGAAGGTACAAAAATAATTACAGTATAATTCTAGTGGGTTATATGACATCTTATTTGTTTTTCCTATGCTCCTTGTCTATATGTAATCTTTTCTTCTTTAGTAAATTAGGTTCGTGTATGAGGTCTTAGCACTGCTATGGTAAAGGAACCATTGCATTTAGAAATAATGTAAAACAATCAATTTATTATGATTTTACCATTCTTTACTGTAAGTTTTATTACCTTTCAAAAACTCAATAGAGGTTAAAAGTTTATAATTGATCCACTGGGTAATGTTTATAAGATACAGCCCCTGAAGCATTGGATCATTTTGATTTTTCATTAAATATCTTAGCATAAGGGTTTTTTAAAAAAAAAAACTGAGAAATTATAATTTTAGTGAATTACTACTTGGGTGCATAAGGTGATACAATAGTGGATTGACAAAGTTGACATTCATCCTCCCAAAATTTCTATCACGGTCAAGAAAGGACTTCTCATCATAGGGATCATATTTAATAATTCCTGTTAATTTAAGTGAGCATTATGGAATTGATACTTTCATCACCACTCTGCAAATTATGATTTGTTATTGGGTTTCCTTTTGTACTATAGAGGATCAGATCTACTGGCAGAAGTTGACAGCTCAGTGGCAGCAACCACTTCCCGGACATACACAAATCCCCCCCCCCCCCCGCCAGCTCCAAGCACCATGGTGATAGAGAGCTGACTTTAGACTTATGTTATAATTCTATTCATTAAATTAATTTAGAATATGTAAACTGATTTATTGTGAGCTTTAAAATCGTTTCCCTCAAGAGAGCCCAGAATATTAGGTTAACAGTTTTTTTGTTGTTTTTGTTTTTGTTTTTTTTTTTAACGTGGCTTTGACTCAATTTCAGGGGGCAGGCAATTTCATGTCAGCATCCCATAATTTTAGCTACACAGTGTCATTTTTCTCTCTACTTTTCACTGCCCAGTCAAAAATCTATTGGAGAGGTTACAAGTATGTCAGAATATTTCCACCAGAGAGAAAGTTAGTGGATAACTTCTATCCATAGCCTCAAATATTTTGTCTTCGCTCCAGCATTTGTGGTTTGCACTTCCTTTTGGGTACTCAGCGATTCTACAAACGAATCTGTTGAAAATTGAGCATAATAATTTCAAGTAGCACAATCACTTTGTAGCCTCGTTATCGTTTTTTTTTTCTTTCTGTGTTGCTTCTCTTCTATATTTCTGCCTTTTCTATGCCTTAGTTTCTACTGAAATCTATAATAGATTTTGATCACTCCAAGTATAGGCTGTTGGCACCTCAGGGTATCTCTCCTAGACTTTAGGCTTCTTAGTTTCTTTTGGGCATCCTAAGAATACCTTTGTCAAATACCATTTGTATTAAAACACTGTCTTGTTCATAAATTCTGGCAGCATATTGCTCATCAATTACTTTAATAATCTGGAATATTTACTAAGTGCTTGGCTCTTTGCTGGGCACCATTGGCAAGTCAGAAGTGGGCAGCCCAGCCTCAAGTCTTCCATCTCTCACCCAACTGTATCATTAGTCCCAATTCAATGGCAAATTTTTTCAAGCAAATTTATCATACCCTCCCCATGACAGTTTTTGTGCAGTTCCTCTGCCATTTTCTTTCTCTCCTCTCCTGTGCCTTTCTCTCCTCTCCTTTTCAGAGCACCTCTTTTGCCTCCTTGAAAACTTGCTAAAATCTACTTATTGCCAGATCTAGTAACTGTACAGGAAGCTCCTTACAGCCTCATCAGTTTTTCACTCAGCCTCTTTTCAGAACCTCTGTATGAAGATTTCAGCATGTTTGTTGACTCAAAAATGTTCACATTTTCCCACACATTGGGCCTCCCCAACCTGAAGAATGTAAACTAATACTCAAGGAAGGAACATGCCTTCCATCCGTAATATTCCTTGCAGCAAACACTATTGAAATTTGAGCATGGTAGACATTGAATAAATATTTTTACTGCTGTTACATTGCTTTCTCTTTCTTTTAGTCTTACCATAGCTGGGATGGGGGAAAAGGTAATATCCATATGTGTTATAACACCACCCACTTTATTGTAATCAGTGCCCTGAATATCTGATGGTTTTAGAAAAGGATGTGATATAGATCCTTCTAGAATCCTACTTCTTCACAAAAGAGATAAAAGTAGATACTCAGTGCATTTGGTTAACCAACAGAATGGTAGCACCTTTTTAGGTTGGAACGTCTAGGTAGAAAGACATTGTAGACAAATGAAAGATTAATCACTGAATATAGGCCGAGAAATCACATATTCCCCCCAGCTCTCACTTAGATGATGCAGCAGCTTGAGATCAACTAAAGATTAATGAATCTTCATTTGTACTACAGATTTCCAAAATAGCTATGTCTATGTCACCTATCGCTATATAGATATAGGTATCTATACTGTTTCCATAGTTACTGGAGCAACTGTTCTCTCCCTTGAATTTTCCTTTCATGCCTTAGAATTCAGCTCATCTATCCGGAAGCTTACTGACTACTTGATTCAGTGAATTATTAGTGAAGGGAACTGTATACCAGTGGCTTCATATTCTTTATACATGAGCATTATAGATTTCCCTAAATGTGAATAAATACAAGAAAAATATGTTCCAAAATGCTGAAATCTTGGAAACATTTTTACTGTGAATTTTAAGAGTTGTTAAAGAGAAAGGAAAGAAATAAAGGGAAAATCAACTAATCTCTTTTGTGAAGTGCTCACCTTGCACATTTACAATTAAGCTGTTCTGATTTCTGTAATTAAGACAATTTCCTCTGAGAGGCCTTAATCGTTCATGCCCATGAGTAAAAAAAGGCTGTTGTCATGAATGAACGATTGAAAGAAAGGGCTCATTCAGATGCATCAGTTGCTTTGAGGAATCTCTGAAAACAAACCAAGCATGTAAAAGACAATCAGTAGGTTTGGCCAGGATGATTTTAGCAATTTGTGGGATATACTAGCTCATGTATTTAGTTATCCCTTCATTCAACAAACATTCTTTGAGCACTAATTCTTTGGCAGGTGCAATGGGTACAGTGAATAAGACCTAGCCCTGCCCTAAAATTCTCACTCTAAAGTGGGTACCAGACCAATGAATAGTAAAGGGCAATCAGTGCTAAGACAGGTGTTCATGGTCATAAGAACTCAGGTGACCATTGAAATGAGCTCAACCTATGTGGGCCCTTTTGCCTTAGAGCATTTTATTTTGCCAGTCATATATTGCACATCAACAAAAGCATAAATTCTAATGCAGATATGAAAATTCATTGTTTCAATTTTTGAGAAAATAAAACTAAATAAACAATAAGATCATATTTATTGATTATTCACAAATCATATGCTACTATTTCTAGGAATAGTTTATTATGTGTTCTATATGTACGTAATATGAATATGTTATACCATGAACATAATATGCCATGAATATAACATTGTAGACAAAGTCAAGAGAAACTTGATGTAATCCAGAGCTCACTAGACCAGGAAAAGGAGATACCTGGGATTGAATTCTTACTTTGACCTTAATTAGTTGTCTGAATAACTTCATTTCTTTCCTTCTTAGCAAAGTGAAGGAATTGGATGAAATGCTTTTTAGGAATAAAACTCTCAATGTAGCAGTCATTGGGGCCATAGACATATAACTGTGTGAGTAAAGTATATATTCAGGACTGCGCATTTGGGCATTTAGATCTGTGTGGGAAAGGACTGGCCAAGTAATGTGGGTTAGCAATTAATTTGAAAGTTATAGACCATACTGCCTTGTCTGTGTCTTTGAACAAAGCTTCGGACTCTATCTAGCTGCTTCTTCTAACTGCCACTCCTACCATTGTGCTCAATTCTAATTATGGCGTGACGCAGCTTACTTTTACAATAACAGGATGTTGCTCCTTTTGTAAATCACATCAAATCCCAGAGACACTGTTGAGCAGTTGGATACCTGTATGCTTAACGTGTTTTTCCATGGGCTTCCTAGAATTCAACTTGTCATTTTGGCAGAATCAAACGCTTATATCTACTATGCTGCATTTTCTTCCACAATTCATAATTTTAATTTTGGCACTCAAGATGCATTTTGTGTTAATGCACATTACTGCCAGAGAAAATGGACACCCTGCTGAAGAAATGGCATTTGCAGCATTCCCTGTTGAATCCCACATTTGACTGGCATGTGTATCCTAGAAAAATTGGCATAGCACCTTGTGAGAGGGCACAGTGCCATCTAACAGTCGGGGCGGAATTTAGGCTGAAAAGTGATCACAAATGATGTCAGCTGGGAGTGTTCAGGAATGAAGTTTTGGCTCGCTGGAGTAAAGGGAAATAAGTACTCTTAAGAAAATCTGCTTTTATGCAGAAGTTTCCACTGACTATCACATTTCAAATACATCTTAGGAAGATTGGAAGACTCTTTCACTAACTTGTAAGAATGATGTTTAAAATTTAATTGTTTAATAAAGTTGAATAATGGCAGTATGTTTATATTTACTCTATAGTTTGTTAAATCAACATGCAGGTGGGTAGAGTATATCAAATCAGAGTCAACAGGCTTTCGTGTACAGAGTAGCATGAATAAAGGATGATATTCTTCTGCCATTTGTGACCTGGTGAAATTCTCTGATTATGGAACCTCTGCTATTTTGTCCACAAAGTGGTGATAATAGGAAGTGGGGACAAAGTACTTACAAAGGGTTCTTACAAGAGTTAGGTGACACAAAAATACAAGAAAAGTGATAAGCAAAAGCAGATTCTTATAATTGAAAATATTGAATGATATAAAGGCTTTATGTAGAAATGAAACATACAAAATATATTCCAAAGTAGTAGACTACAAAAACTTACCAGAGCAATATCAATTTTAAGAACTGTAATACTCTATATTATAAATATGATGATCCAAATTATGGAATTCTGTATCTGCTCAGAGGAATAGGCTCTCCTTATCCGTATTCTAATCTCATATTACACCGCAATATGCTTTGGCAAACAAAAGGAAACACATGGAAGTCATCTGAGTTTTTATTCTTTTATAATGTTTTTAAGTATGTGCATACTTAAACCCTTTTGGGAAATGCATACTTTGGAAACTGCATGTAAGGTGCACTTGGGGCTTAATCAATAAAGTCAGCATACGTCGCATTCCCTCTCCTTATATTCCCTCCAAAGTACCTCCAAGATTTTTGTTCTAGACAATTAATTAAAGCCAAATAAGTACTCCCAGTGATTTCATGATTACTACTGGAAAATTTCAGGATTTAATAAGTCATGGTATAATGCTTCTAAAATAAATACAAGCAATTCTTACTAAAGTAGAGTCTTGCAGGATAAAGTTAAAGGTGAAAACTTTCTTATTCATGAACTCTCTACCTATCCAGTTAATAGTTGAAAACCACTGAAAAGAGACTTTTTTCCCCACAAACCCTCAATTTTTGCACACATGATTTTCTTATTGATTGCACATGAGAATTGACTGTGTTCTCATTACTTGCATTTTTATTGCTCCCTGAGTGTTGACTTCAAAATTTTATTTCTTCTGTGTTGGATCTTCTGAATGTCTATGATCCAGTTTCCAACCTAGTTAGTCTCTCTCTCTCTCTCTCTCTCTCTCTCTCTCTCTCTCTCTCTCTCTCTCTCTCTCCCTCCCTCCCTCTCTGTCTTTCTGTCGTATCATCCACAGAAAGGAACTGAATTTTGTACTTATTAAAGTTTTATTTGGGTACAAAAATTTATGTCCCCAATCTCAGTATTTTATCAGTATTTTAATGTTATTCATGCAATATCAATTCAATTTCAAGGTGATCAACTAGTAATTTAAAATCAAGTAGTAATTTAAAATTTGAAACAATAATATTTCTGGAGAAATACAGAAGAGGTACTATGAACATTATTCTATATTTACTGTCTATTGTCTCTTCTGACTTTGTAATTAATAATGAAAATCAGTTTTATCTAGAAACCGAAACATGATCCAAAAATAAAGTTTTAAATAGTGGGAAGTATTTTTAAAATTTAATATAATTAGAGTATAATTCTAGTAGGTTATGTGACATCTTATTTGTTTTTTCTATGCTTCTAATCTATATGTAATCTTTTCTTCTTTAGCAAAGTAGGTTGATGTGTATGAGGTCTTAGCACCATTATGATAAAGGAACCATTGTATTTAGAAATAATGTAGAACAATAAGTTTATTATCACTTTACCATTCTCTATTGCAAATTTTATTACCTTTCAAAAATTCAGTAGAGGATAAAGTTTATAATTGATTCACCAAGTAAAGCTTTCAAAATTGTTCATAAGTTTTTAATCAAATTCTTTATGTTTAGGATGAATTGTTCTAATAGACTTTTCTATAAATTGCCTTAATTATTATATTTTCACTCCTGAAACCTTTAATTAGGGTGGACTCAAATAGTAGGAATTTTTAAATTTTATTATATTTAACACAGGTACACAATTTGTCTTTTTTTCTTGTGTTAGTTGATCCCTTTAGACTTACATTGTGACAATTTTAACTTTATTAAGTAGCATAGTTGATCAAACTCCATTCCACAGATAATGATACATATTAATGTGTTTTCTGAATCTTTTTACTGACTCTCCAGAAAGGAAGACACGTTCATTTTTATAATTTTATTTTCTAATATTCAAGCTATTGTTGTACTTATGATATGAAAAATCTTAAATGCTCTATGTGAACACCATTAAAATTCACAAAACTACTCAAGTTAATGAAACAAAATAACATGTTCATAGGGACAAGATAAAATGACTGTAACTATCCTCAGATGTCAGAATTGCTTTAGCCTTTTCCATAAATCACGGTGGGAGTATCATTATCATATGTGATTAATGACACTTCATGTTGTGAATCTGATTACAATCACAAAACAAAGAAAATAAAGAGGAAATTACTCATGAACACCTTACACGAGGAGGTTGGGATGTCTCTTTCAAATTACCATAATTTGATTACTCAGCGAGTCTATTAAACACAATTCATTGAAACCCACAGAGACATAATGGAGACTTTTCCCAATAGTGTTCAGATCTCTTTCAAAAGCACTGAGTGAGCTGTTTGGGGAACAGCAATAATCTCTTTTCCTCTATCCCATTTCTTATTTGGAAATTTATAAATCCCTGTTTATGCTTCCAAGGTACCTGAGACTGAAAAACTATTTTTCTCTCACAATAGTAGTGTTCAATTTATTCAGAGATAATCTTAAACCTCATCATTTGAGAAAATGTTGGGCTTCTCATTTTTTTTTCAAAAATATGCTTTTTAGTTTTTTGAGTTCCCAGTGTTATCTCTTTACACAATGAATTTACATATTTTCATTTGTTTGTATTATATTGTTAAAATTTCACTGGAAATCCATAAAAGGCCCAAGAAGGATTTTCTTTTTTCTTGCTTGCTTGCTTTTTTTTAATTTTTTAAATTTTTTTATTATTTTTGAGACAAGATCTCACTCTTTTGTCCAGGTTAGAGTGCAGCAGCATCATCATAGCTCACAGCAACCTCAAACTCCTGGGCTCAAGTGATCCTCCTGCCTCAGCCTCCCAAGTAGCTGGGACTATAGGCATCACTACACCCAGCTAATTTTTTTTATTTTTTTGTAGTGATGAGGTCTTGCTCTTGCTCGAGTTAGTCTTGAACTCCTAGCCTCAAGTGATC